>NC_063058.1:35575567-35598067 GCF_018812025.1 Megalobrama amblycephala | reverse complement strand
ACACACACACACACACACACACACACACAGCAAGAGTTCGACAGATGGCTCTCTCTCTCTCTCCACACTGAAATATGACAATGACTAAAATAAACACACTCTGATCTTCTTCACTGTTGCTCGCTGTGAGTGTTTGTGATTTTCTCTTTCTGCTTCAGATCCAGAATTCACTAAAATCTTTTGTCGCTCCAAAAATCTCAAAATAACCCAGAGCATCTCACTGAAAACATGATGTTCTTCCTCAGTGTTTCTGTCCTGTTTTCAGCACAAACATTCATAAATCAAGATACATTTACTGGAGAAGAGAAATGACTGAAGATATGAACTCTGTTTACTGGAAAATCATCAAAATAAAGTTTGTGTTTAAAACAAGAACAAATATCTGCCAATGGGGTCGAAACAGAAAACGAAGATTATTGGCAGATATTTGAATATTATGTGAATATAATGATGTTTCTAACACGTTTCATGTTGAATTTGTGCATCATCTGAGAAACAAACACTGTCATGATCAAATACTGAGTATAAGAGTGTGTGTACTTCAGTTCATCCGTCACTGGAAATGAAGATCAAGTCAAGTGCATTATGGGATACAGTATCAGATGATATAAGAAAGAACAACAGACGAGAGATGTATATTGGAATACATTTATTCATTCAATATTATTCTGCATATTATATTTATAGAGGCTGAAATATCATCCAGTGGATCTTCAGTAAAATGAGACGTGAGGTTAAAAAACATTTCTGAGATTAACGTACAAAATCCCTTTAAACCAAGAGCTGCGGTGCGTTAGAGTCTGTAAAACATGAGAAATACTGCTGAGAACACAACACTGACGACACACACACACACACACACACACACACACACACACACACACACACTTCAGTCCTCAAGCCAAACAAACTCTCGCTTTATTTACAGTAACAAAATATCTTTACAAAACAACATTTAACAGTTCAAATTCAAACTTGATGCAAGTTATGAAGAAAGCATAAAAATCTTTCATACACAGTTCATCAATGACCTACAAAAACTCAACAAGGCAAATATAAATAGGGTGAATTACATGAAAAACCCCAAAAATCAGAAATAAGAAAGTATATTTTATGCATCAAGAAAATTACTTATGTTTTGTCCATTTCAGTGAATGAGAATGAAATCTCTTCTAATTCTATTCATGAGAATTTGGGAATTTAATCATCATAAATATCATTGCATGCAGTGCAATCCAAAAAAAGGCTTTATTCTCTTTATCTAAAATATCATTACAAATTTTTTTCTTTAGATATTGGGATGAAAGATACGGCAGATATTGAAATGAATTCTAGTCCACTTCTACATGTTAATATTTAAAAGCGTGGGATTGTGACAGCGATGCTCAAATGAACTCGTATCTGACGTGTGAACGCATTCAGATGAAGCTTCATCCTCCTCCTCCTCCTCGCACTGAGCGCAGTGTCATGTCTGGGTTGCTATGGGAACAGCACAGGTTCACATGCAGGTCAGGATGCAGGTGGCGGGTCATGTGATGTGATGTGATGTGATTGTCCAGAGCGTCATACAGATACTGTCATCATGCACGGGTACTGCGGCTGTGTTCACAATACTGCATCGTCACATGACGGGCAGCTCAGTCACATGACCTCAGTCATGAGGGTTTCAAGTCAAATGTCATGAATTCTGACAGTCTTTATATTTTCATCTGATCTCACTGATTAAACTCTACAGTATTCTGTGCAGTTTAGATCATCTCACTGAAAACATGATGCTCTTCCTCAGTGTTTCTGTCAAACATCTGAACATCCTTAAATCGAGAGACATTCACTGGAGAAGAGGAATGACTGAAGACATGAATGAAAAATCATCAAAATGAACTGAGTTTGTGTTTAAATGTTAACATGTTGGCTTGACAAAGCTTTGTCTGAAATTCTGATGGTTTTATAAGCTTCTTAGCATGTTTTATCATGTTGTTAGCATGTCTTAGCATGTGTCCAGGATAGCATGTTTTAGTACATTGCTAGCATGAATTTACTAATATGTCTTACCAATTGTTAACATGCTGCTAGTATGTTTTAAAACGTCTTTTAACACATTTCTAGCATGTTTTAGCATGTTGTTAGCATGTTTAGCACATTGCTAGCATGAATGAGCATGTTGTTAGCATTTTTTAGCATTAGCTAGCATGATAGCAAATCTTATACTTAATAAAATAGAAATTCCTTTAAAAAAATCAAATCATAAAATCATAAAAATACCAATTAAAAATATACTGAATATATAAAAAAACATTTACTAAAAATATTTTTGTTTACCTGCAAAATATATTTTAGTATTTTTATTGTTTACATTTTAAAATATACATATTTTTAAAAAAACAATAAAAATACGTACTAAAAAGATAAACAAAAATTATATTTAATACATTGCTAGCATGAATGAGAATGTTGTTAGCATGGTTTAGCATTTTGCTAGCATGCTGCTAACATGTATTAGCATGATTTAATATGCTAGCATGTTTTAACATGTTGCTATCATGTTTTAGCACATTGCTTCCATGAATTAGCATGTTGCTATCATGAAATAACATGCTAAAACATGTTTTATCGCATTGATAGCATGATTAACAAGTTGCTAATATGTTTTAGCATAGTGATAGCATTAATTAGCACATTGCTAGCATGAATTACTATGCTGCTAGCATGTTTTTGCATTAATTAACATATTGTAACGTTTTAACATGTTGCTATCGTGTTTTAGCACATTCTTGCATGAATTAGCATTTTGCTAACATTAGCATGTTTTAGCATGGTGTTAGCATGTCCTACGCTAGTTTTTAGGCTTTGCTACTGATAGATACTTTGATGAATGAAGCTCTAATACTCCATTAGAGTTACTGTGTAAAAGTTTTGACCCCTCAATGAAATCTATGGGATTTTTCGTGGTTTTGATCGTCCGATCAGTTAGAAAAGAAACAGTAACGCGCGTCAGAACCATCTGAGTGGAGTTCGGTGGATGTAGGAGGAGATTCTGACTAGGAATAGGATTTCAGTACGTTTCTTTCTCAACCCAACATAAGGAACGAATATCTGCGGATCTAAACTGTAATTCAGTTTCCCTTTACTGAAGCTCATTTTCAGGTATTGAGTTCCTGCAGTGAGCGCGAGTACAGTGAACACAGCCGCGTCCGTCGCTTCAGTCTCTAATAACGGCGCGTCAGCTGACCTCGTCAGTCTACACGAATGAGTTCATGGCGTTGATGGGAGACGGCGGCTCTGAGCTCTCGTGCGCCGCGTCCCTCTCCGACCTCCCGCTATACTGGCCGATAAACGAGCCGTCCTCGTTGAACTGCGTGTCTCCGGAGTCAACTAAACTGTCGTCGCTCCCGTCGCGCTTAATGGTCCCGCTGGAGAGCGTTCGGCTCCCTTGGAGCGGTTTGTGGTCCTCGTCACTAGGAGAAAAACCACATGCAGATGAATGATGACGCAAATCAAACACCGCAGGCATGATCTTCCTCCTCTGGTTCTCCAGCACAAACATCTAAACACTCTCAAATCAGGATTTACTGGAGAAGAGAAGCACTGAAAACTGATGGGAATGAAGCGTCATTTGATGCAAGAACGTTTAGATATCTGTGCTGGAAAACGACAGGAACACTGAGGAGGAACATCACGTGTGACAGAAGATGAAACACACATGCAGGATCAATCACATACATGTGACATGATGACAGACAGAAATCCTGTGAGAATTAAAGCTTTAAATCATATCATTGATGAGCAGGTGACGGTATCAGATGGATGAAGCATCCAAGCAATCATTATCTCCACATTAGAAGCGTGAACATGAGCAGCAGATCCATCTCAGCAAACACAAGCCGTGATTCAAACATTCATCATCTGATTCCTGAAGCAGCAGCAGGATCTGATTCAGCACATGCAGAGACACTCGATCAAATCAGACATGAAGACTGATGGACATGTGGCCACACTCCCCCTGAAAGCCTGAGTGATCCGGTGAGCTCCAGAACAGCTGAAGGTCAGTTTATACAGCACTTAGTTTCTGATTACAAATTACATTACTCATTTTCATCATGTCATCTATTAGATCACTCATTTGAGGTGATATAATCTACTTTCTGATTACTTTTCACTCGTCTATCACAGATTCATTAGTGATTTAAAACCATAAAGAATAAAGAAAATATATTCCACTCTTTATCATGAACTTGACGTGCATTAATCATTATGCCAGAGTTTCCCACACTGCCGTTTCATGGAAATCAAAATTAAAAATCATAAAATCATAAAAATTTCAAATAAAAATATATTTAGTAAAACATTTACTAATTTTTTTTGTTTTCCTGCAAAACATCTTTTTAGTAAGTGTTTTTGTTTACATTTTAAAATATATTTTTATTTAAAAACAATAAAAATACGTACTAAAAGATATTTTGTAGGTAATCAAAAAATGTATATATATATATGTAAGCTTTTTTTATTTTTTTATTTTATTTTAAAACATTAAAAAACACTTATTAAAAAAGCTATTTTGTTTGTTTACCTGCAAAATATCTTTTTAGACGATCTTTTTAGTTCTAGTGTTTTTTATTATTTACATTTTAAGATATATATTTTTTATTTAAAAACAATAAAAATATGTACTAAAAAAATATTTTGCAGGTAAACAAAAATATGTGTGTGTATATATATATTATTATTTTATAATATATTTTGTATTTTATTACACATTTTAGTAAGTGTTTTTTTATTGTTTACATCTTAAGATGTATATTTTTTTATCTAAAAACAATAAAAATACATACTAAAAATATTTTGAAGGTAAACAAATATAAATATATATATAGATAAGTTTTTTTTTAAGTTTTAAAACAATAAAAACACTTAAAAAAACACTATACTAATAAACACTAATAAAAACACTCAAAAAAAAAGATATTTTGTTTGTTTACCAGCAAAATATTTTTTAGACAGTGTTTTTATTGTAAAATGTGATTTATATATATATTTTTTATTTAAAAACAATAAAAAACTTATTAAACAAAAAGACATATTTTGCTTGTTTACCTTCATGTCAATTTAAAGCGAATTGTCAGTAAAAGAGAAAAAAGAAGAATTAACATGAAATCAATAAAAAGTAACTGTAATCTAAAATATAATTCCAGGAACTGAATTATTGTAATGTGATTATGTAATCCAGAGGTCATGTGATCAGTCACGGATCTGTACGATCTCAGATGAAGTGTGATTCTGGAATGGGTGTTTCTCCCAGTGGCCTCCGCATGCAGATTCCCGCTTACCTTCCCGCGGGATTCAGTCTGTGCGTCTCAGCGAACGAGCAGCGCAGACGTGTTTACAGGAGGAGGAAACATCACACACTGAGATCTTCATTCAGAAACGCCTGAACGTTTACATCACGTGCACACGGCAGGACCGGAGCGCGGCTCGTTTGCTATCGTCTCGTGTGAGTTACGAGACGCTCATATTCTGACTGACTCACACGCCGTTCAAGTGAATCGAACCCATGACCTCGACCGCAGCGTGTGAGCTAGAGTAAAAGCACATTCAGATCATGTGACGGCATGAGGAAAGATAAACATCTGCAGGCATGTAAAAATCAAGGAAATGATTTAATGGAGTGGGATATAAAAGAATATTGCTGTACAGGAGTAAAGTGCGTTGACTGGTCTCGCGTGCAGAAGAAGCAGGAAGAGACTTTCAATGGCAATCGAGCAGCTTCAGTTCAGCACCGACGGCTTCGTGTCACTAAATCTAATCTGGATTCACAGGAGGAAATGATGCAGAAATATAATCTGATGCAGTAAATATACGTGCTGATCTGAAATCAAGTTCATCGATGCTGATCGTCCTGAAAAAATGACGAGAACCTGATCGAGTCCCACAGAATCTGGATCAAACCACCACCAGACCAGATCCGATCCATCGTCCCGGAGAAGATGAAGGTGACGGCAGAATCCCAGAGTCGTGGAGAAGTTCTGACTGCGTAGATTTGGTCTCCTGAGGGGTCAGAGGTCAAGGGTCAGGTCAGAGTTCTCTCACCTGTACTCTCCAAACGTGATATCATCCTCCTTCATGGGCTGGATCTCCGGGTCTCCGTGAGCATCTTCCTTCTCTTTAACTGAGACAAACATCAGAGTCACACACGCGTTCATGCTTCACACGACACAAACGCCCTTCATCACTGCAGACATGATGTTCTTCCTCAGCGTTTCTGTCACTGACATCTAAACACTCTTACATACGGATTCATTTACTGCAGAAGAGAAACGACTGAAGATATCGAGTCATGTTTACTGAAAACCTGATGAACATGAAGTGAGTTTGTGCTTAAAACAACAACAAACATCTGCTGCTGAAGTCAGAAAATATAAACTTAATTCAAAAGGAAAAGGGCTGCTTTCATATTTCGTGTATCTTGATTTAAAGCCCTGATGAAACAGAAGAAGCGGCAGATCTTCTCTTCTGTATGGTGACGCACATTATTGTAAAACTAGATGAGTAAAGTTTGTAAACAAACCCTGATGTTGGCTCGAGAAAGCCGGACCTGGAGAGCCAAGATCAATACGATGAATTCAGAAATAAATATATTTATCAATTTATTGCCTGCTTTTAGATATTTGAGCTGGAAAACGACTAAAATACACATGAAGAACATCATTGTTTGCAGCGTATGAAAGACAGCACAGCGTTAAATATAAAACCATAATTAATTTCATTTAGTTTTCGTTTAGTTGAAGAACCAAAATAATGAAAATTAAATAAACTGAAGCAAATAAAAAACATGAAACAAAACTAAATTACTAAAACTTTAGCTAACATGTAACAATGTAACATGTAACCTAACCCTAACAAAGTGAAAACACAAAATATAAAAATCAAATTTAATTTGAAATATTAAAAAAAACCTTAAACGTACTTTATTATTTCCAATTTTCATTCAGTTTGACTTACTAAAATAACTAAAACTAAATAAACTGAAGCTAATAAATAAAAACTACATAGATGTATTTGAAAATAAAAAATGACTAAAACTAACTAAAATGAAAGTGAAAATATCAAAATAAAATTTGCATTTGCTAAATGATTAAAAGTAAAAACATAAACAGCAGTCTCACCCGGATACTTCCCGCCCTTTGTTCCTCTTGATGAAGCAGACGATGAGCAGGATGAGGATGAGCAGAGCGATGGCCGACATCAGACCGATGAACCAGCCCTGAGTGGCGATGTCCACCTGCGGACTCACTACCGCTGAGGAAGAGGAGGAGGAAGAGACACATGAGGACAGACGCTCAAACACAGACTCGTCCTGCACCGCTAACATGGTGCTCGTCCTCAGCGTTCTCCAGCTTCACTCATTCCTCTTCAGTCGGTTCATGTTTAGATGTTTGAGCTGGAGAACAAGCCCGAGGAAGAGCACCGTGTTGATTACGGGATTCAGTCATGCCGATCCACGAGCGCAGACGGATCATGCGGGACATGCGCCTCAACACAACGACCAGCATGCATCACAGCCGTCACATATCCCACAAGGCCTTGAGGCTGAGATGAAGCCTCACCTGGGAGCTTCACCAACAGCTCCTCAGAGCGATGGAGCGACCTCTCGTCCTGACCTCCGGCCACCACGCGCACCTTGTAGGCCAACCCTTCCTTCAAACCCTTAAGAACGTGGAACTGAGAGCCGTTGACCTTCTCTGTGTGCCAGTCTTCATCACCTGAGGGTCCAGCACAGACTGTTCACATCTCTACACCTGAGCCACCTGTCCACAGCAATCTACAGATCACGCTGCTGTTCTCCAGCACGAACATCTGGACGCGCTTAGACTGGCTGGATATGATGTCCAGATGTTTGTGCTGGAGAACACAGTCGCAGTGAATCCCGCTGAGCAGAGCCTCAGACGGTCACTCTGTCCAGCGGGTGTATTAGTATGAGCTCTACTCTACATGTTCATGTGTTTCATCATCATGAGCACGACAGACGCATGCAGGACTCTTACTGTTGTCTATAATATATTCAACATAAAGGTGCTTCTCGGGGCCCCAGTATTCCCAACTGATCCGCGCTCCGTCCTCGCTCACGGACGAGCTGACGTTCCCGAACGCAGGAGCGACCGCCGGCGCTGAGAGAGAGAGACACACAGTCATCAGCTCCGACCGCATCGACTACACGGACTGACGCGAGTGTGAGTAGAGTGAGGGCGGGAATGACACGTGACGTTAGCGTGTTAGGGGCGGGGCTAGTGATGATGTCACTACAGCATCTGTACCCGTGTGCTGGGGGGAGGAGTGCCAGAGCTCCTGGAAAACACACACACACTGATACACACACACACACACACGTACAGAAGGGCACAGCATCACGTGACTCCAGCAGGTCAGAGGTCACAGCAGGGAAGAGAAGAAGGACATTTATAAAAAGGAAAGATTAAAGATCAGAAGGAAAACACACACTGTACAGGGTTCCTCGCGGGATTGGGAGTGGTATCCCTATGGTATTCCTCACCGTAAAAGACGTTTGTGCATTTTAAAGCTGAAGGCTCTTCCTCTGAGAGGAAGTTAAGAGTTTAAACACATTCTCAGAAATCTGTGATTTTGACAGGTTTATGCATTTTGCATCAAAACTACTGAAATGGAAAAAGTGTTTCATTTTTGTAACTTTTAGATTCAATTAAATGTGGATGCTTTTTACTGTCACTCAAGTATTTTTTGGGTATACTTAGACTTCTAAGTACTTGTACTTTAACTAAAGCACACTTTCTCAGCAGTGAAACAAACACTCTACAGAAAGAGACGCTTGTTTAGTGGACGTACCTCTGTCCAGGATGGTGACGGCCTCCTCGGTGACCGCAGGACCGGACCCCCGCTGCGTTCGGGCGCTGAAATAAAACTTGTAGCGCGTGCTGTGATGGAGGTTGTGCAGCGTTACGCTGCTGTGATTGGACGGCAGATCCAGCTCCTCCAGCAGACCCAGGTCATGACTGCTGTTGACTGGAGGCGGAGCGAGAGCGGAAAGAGGCGGGGTCACGTTATTTCAGCCAATCATAAGCTGCGCTCACAGACTGCTGTGCGCTGCCTCACAATGACTACAGCAACACCAACACTCAAACAAACACATGCAACATGTTGAGGTGAGAGAGGGTTTCTCACCCGTCTGATATCTGAGGGTGTATCCGGTCAGACGGCCGTTCCTCTCGTGAGGCGGACCCCACTCCAGCGTCAGAGAGTCCAGATCTGAAGCCGACACGCGGAAGAACGACGGCACGCCGGGAACTGGAACCATACAGACCACAAAATCTGTGCCTTCAAGTCAAGTCAGCTTTATTTCTGCAGCGCTTTATACAGTACAGATCGATTCACAGCAGCTTCACAGTGATAAACAGGAAAATAACAGAATAACTGATGCAAACCTCATCAGATATGAGACCGCTGTAAAGCAGCTCTACAGAAGACAGTAGAGTCATTATTCAGTTCATGTTGATTCAGTTCAGTTCAATAACGGTGTAACGTTCATCAGTTATGAAATGAGTTCAATTTCTGCTTTAAAGTAATAGAGTCATTATTCAGATCAATTCAGTTCAAGTTTTGTTCTATGAAAGCTTGTTTCCACCATATAAAAGGTAATTGTGACTAATTTTCTTGCAGTTGTGCTTTTATCTCACAATTCTGATGTTTTCTCGCAGTTGTGAGTTTATTTCTCATAATTCGGAACTTTTTCTAGCAATTGCGAGTTTATATCTCAAAAGTCAGAATTGCGAATTATAAAAGCAATTGAGCGAAAAAAGCCAGAATTGTGAAACAAACTCGCAATTGTAAAAAAAAGTCAGAATTAGAAGAAAAAAACTGGAAAAAGTCAGAATTGCGAGTTAAAAACTCACAATTGTCAGGAAAAATTGCAAGCATTGTGACATAAAAACAATTGCTATAAAAAAAGTCAGAATTATGAGAAATACGCGAGAAAATTATCAGAATTGCAAGATAAAAACACAACTGTTAGAAAAGTCACAATTGCGATTAAAAACTTGCAATTGCAAAAAAAAAAAATCAGAATTGCAAGATAAAAACAACTGCAATAAAAGTGATAAAAAAATAAATAAAAGATAAAAACTTGCAATTGTGAGAAAAAAGTCTGAATTCCAAAATAAAAAGTTGCAATTGTGAAAAAAGATCAGAATTGTGATGAAAAACTCACAATTGCAAGAAAAGGCAGAATTGCGAGATGAAAAGTTGCAATCGCGAAAAAAGTCAGAATATTGAGAAAAAAGTCAGAATTGTGAGATATAAACAATTTTCAGAAAAATTGCAAGAATTGCTAGATAAAGTTACTAGAAAATTGCTAGAAGTCAGAATTAATAAATAAAATTGGGAGAAAAAAATTAGAATTGCGACATAAAACAAATGCAATAAAAGTCACAATTGCGATAAAGTCAGAATTGTGAGATAAAAAGTTGCAATTGCGAAAAAAGTCTGAATTGCGGGAAAAAAGCCAGAATCGCAAAATAAAAACTTGCAATTGCGAGAAAAAACTGAATTGTGATAAAAAAAAACAATTGCAAGAAAAGGCAGAATTGAAAGATAAAAGGTTGCAATTGCGAAAAATTTCTGAAGTGTGAGATAAAAGTCACAATTGAGAAAAAAGTCTGAATCGTGAGAAATAAGTCAGAATTGTGGGAAATAAAGTCACAATGGCCCTTTGTATTTTTATTCCATGAGGGAATCAAGCTTCCATATTGATCTCATCCGACAGTGTCAGTGCAGTTGATGGATAATATTTCTGAATATTAGGAGTGGTTTAAACCCCGTTCAGCGAGTGTTTCGGATGTTCTCACCGCCCTCCGGCGTCTCGAAGCGCTGTGTGGCGCTGGCGGGTCCTTCCCCGCGGGCGTTGAACGCCGTCACGTGCAGACTGTAGACGCTGAACGGGTGCAGGTTGGGAATCTTCCCGCTGGTTCTGTTGGGGCCGAAGCTCTCGGTCCTCTGCTCACCGTGATGAGAGTTGTGTCGGTGTAAACTCCGCTCGCGCCGGTAATGCACCTGCACACGGACAAAGAGTTTCTACCTGCTTTCCATATCATCCGCTCACAGATCCCAGCATGCACTACTCTAAGATCAAACTACTGAAATCTAATAAACATATATTCAACATTTTCCAGGAGCAAAAACACAACGCTGTAATATATGCAGTACAATAATAATTTTATTTTCATTTGAGGCCTTCAATGAATCGGTCATGTGTTCAGGTCACATGATGATAAGAGCCGTACCTTATAGCCCTGCAGTCGCCCTCGCACCGATCGGAGAGGAACGTCTTCCCAGTACACCTCTGCCAGCGAGCTGTTCAACACCACCACCTGCACGAGATCCGGAGCCGCCGAGGGAACTACACAAGGCATTCTGGGAGTTAGCAGCGTTCCGTTAAACGTGTTTTAAAAGTGTGAACTGCTGAAGGCGAGTGACTCACAGTCCTCTCCGGAGTATCCGATCACAGCGGCGGGTTTGGGTCCGTGACCATAATCGTTCTGCGCTTGAACCTTTACCTCGTACGGCACAAACGTGGGCGTCCCCGACACCACAAACTTAGAGACGTTGGCCACACTGACAGACGTCCATTCCTCCTCCACATCCTGCTGACGCCACATGACCTTATAGAGCAGGCCGGGCCCGTTGGCCTGGAGGCCCGTCAGCGGCTGCGGAGCAGAAACATGAGTTTTCTTCCGTACAGTAGAGCGGATTATAGTGTATGTGGGATCTATGATAGTGATGCAGAAAACAGACGGAATCACGGAATCCAGTGATAAAAATGGAATGTCACGGAATTTGGGAAATGTTCTAGTTGACATCAAACATCGCACTGTATAAACATGATCATTACGTGTTTATTAACCCTCTGGAGTCTGAGGCTGATTTGGGCCCTGGAGAAGTTTTGACATGCCCTGACATTTGTGCTTTTTTCAGTTGTTCATAAACATATAATGAAAAAGTGTCATTACACTGTATTCAGCACAAACTAGGCTACAATAATATGTGAGGAACATGTATGTACATGTTTGTGTTTTTGAAGGAATAATGTTTATGCGTGGTTATTGAAAAAACAAAAAACTTAAGTCACTGAAATAAAGCCAAAAAATATATATTAAATCTTTGTTCACAAGACTTCTGGGTATTGGAGGTTGTAGACTAGAGTTTTTGCTTCAGAATGATGTAAAAATTATCCTGCCTACTCCTTCATGTAAAACAATAGAGAGATTTAAATTTTCTAAGACACTTTTTGTCAAGAAACACAGTATGTGTGGAGGTGTGAATCATCATGAATAATGGGTGATTCTCACCTGAGAAGACAAAAGAATCACATAATAATGACCTGAAATGACTTGCATATTAATGAGGCCTTTCAGTCAGGTAGGCTGTGAAAAAACCATCTGTGATCATGTCTCAAGCTCATCATGGTGTAAATCAAACATACAGAAAAAAACAGCAATACTGTGAAATATTATTACAATTTAAAATAATGGTATTCTATTATATACTTTAAAATATAATGTATTTCTGTGATGCAAAGTGTCTGAACAGTTATGCTACCTCTATGACATTTCATATAGGCTTTTAGCTTAAAAGCATGCACATTTGGAGAAATATTGATGGATTCTTATATGTTTATGTCAATTTTCTATACTGAGAAGTAATATTTATTGTCATCACTGTGAGTGCTGGATACTGTGTTTTCAATTCATACTTGCAGCCGGAGGGCGCTCTGTACACCTTTAGTCCACAAATTCATAGAAAGAAGAACAGGTCATGTGACATTCCAGGAACTAACAGAGGCTTCCAGAGGTCGCTAACCATGGCTATAACATGCAGATAGACACTTTTGAAGATAATAAATACACGATTGCGATGATGTATGCCTGTATTGCCTCAGGATTTGCTTCTGAATAGCGCTTGGATAATGAGCTGAATCACGGACTTCTGACATGGCTCTATTTTCATACAGATTACATAAACACAAAATATTTGTTTTCGATTTGACTTACACGATTTAAAACCTGACATTTCAACGTTTTTTAGACATAAGTCTAATTTTTGTGTCATTAGTATTCACTAAGTTACAGTTCATTTTCTGAGAACTATCAGATTGGACTTCGTTCAGAGGGAGACGAGAGATCACGCATCATGTTAGTTTTCTTTACTTTGCAAAAAGCACAACATTGTGTTTTTACTCTGAATGTACACAAATAAAAGAAGATATTCTATAGTTTCAATTGATATATTACTTATGTCTCTATGACAAAATATGATGGAGTATTTTAAGTCTGTTTTGCTGCAATGTGAAAAAAATCCTGCAAAATGCGCCAGCGCGTTTCCCGACTCCAGAGAGTTAATGATCAGCGTCTTACCTTCCACGTGATGACCAGGTTATTGTGTTCCGTGCCGTGACCCTTGACCTCACTGGGGTTCTCGTCCGGAGCTGCAGAGAAGTGGCGTTAGAGGCGTTGAATCAGTCACATGCGTGAGTGTGTGTGTGTGTTTGAGCGTCCTGTACCTGCGGGGTTGGTCCTGTACTGGCGCGAGGGCATGCTGGGACGGCTGTAGCCCACGTCATTGAGCGCCAGCACTCTGAAGCTGTAGTGGACGTACGGAGAGAGCTTGAGATGAGCCGTGGTCTTCGTCCCAGGAACCTCCGTGAGGTTGTGCCACACTCCGCTCTGATGGAGACCGTCTTCATACTGGATCAGGAACTCTAGATTCATCAACACACACACAGTGAGTGATCCATCACACACACATCTGAATGATGAGCACAGGTGTGAGTGTGTGAGGCTGCCGTACTCTTGATGGCGCTGTTGTGCTCGTCTCCAGGCGTCCAGGTGAGCTGAACGCTCCTCGCGCCCGGATCCGTCAGCTCCAGATCGGTGGGAGCGTCCGGCTGCCCTGAAGAGTCAAACAGACCCATCAGTTCATCATAACTCACACCATCAGATGAACACATGCTACACGAGATCACATGATCAGAACATTCACATGAGGACGCATGCACTCCAGAAACCAATGACTCCTTCATCTGGAAAATAACCGGGCGATTCCAAAGCAAAATAAGGCGTTAAATCATATCACAGACACGTGTGTGATTACAGCATGCTGCATGAACCTCGTCACACACACACAAGCCCTCAGGCATTATGGGATGTGAAGCGGTACAGTGTGTGTTTACCGTTGATTGGCGCAGGAGTGGGCGGAGCCTCTGAGTGGGCGGGGTCAGGGAGTGAGGAAGAAGTGTGTTAGTGTACAGACAGACTCACACAGGAGAGCGTCACATGACGCAAACAACAGGGCACTCACCGACCACAGTGAGCCGAGCGCTGGCCGAGTCCTGGTCCAGAGAGGTGTTCACGACACACGTGTATGTTCCCGCGTCGCTCTCCGTCACGTCTTTGATGGTCAGACTGTCCGAGTCCACTCTAAACCTGTGATCACACACACACACACACACACACGACTCAATATAAGGTATATCTGCAATGCATCTGGATTTTTGAGTTGTTCTTGTTAACCTGTGATGTTTCATCTGAAACGCACCTCTCGTCGTCGGGCAGCTCGCCGCCGTCTTTGAGCCATGTGGAGCTGGGCACGAGGGATGGGTCGTGCTTGACTTTACACTCGAACAGCACGTCCCGGTTCCTGTGGACCACCCTGTAGTCCGGCGGCCGCAGGATCCGCGTGGGCTCTGGAGGGAGAGACGCTGCCGGTGAGAAACATCCTCTCCGCTCACACACACAAGCTGCTGTGTTACCAAGGCGTTGTTATGAGATGCACAGGATATTCCTGGGTGTTGCTAGGCAGTTGGTGAAGAGCATTTGTAATCATCTCTGCTTCCTCCAGACATTCTGATCTGTGAAATGACCCTGATAACGCTGGAGGAGAAGCTCGGAGAAACTGCCAGCTTGTGTTTCTCACTGCTAATGAAGCCCAAGCTTTCCTAATGCTCTTATATCCTGTTGTGCTCTTCAGAGAGGCACTTAACGGCCGCTTGAAATGTGAAAAACATGCAAGCTAAGGTCTGGAGTCTCCAAACATGATGCATGATGGGATACCTGGAGCCATCAAGACCATAATCCATGTCTGTTCATTTCAAAAGTGCAGCATGAACACGCAGTAAAACACTCAATACTGTGATGGGTTCTCTGGTTTAGAGCCAGGGTTTTTAATCTTTTATAAAATATGTATTTTATTTCATTTTAATTAATTGAACATTTGTTTTATTATTTATGGTAATTAATTGTATTTATTGTTTCATTTATATACTTTTAAATTATTTATTTATATATGTTTAATTATTTATATATTAAATCATTGTTCTATATTTTTCTTTCTTTATTTAAATAATTAGCTTAATTATCTATCTATTTTAAATCAATTTTATTTATTTTTAATTAATTATTTATTTCTATAATTTTGTATTATATTTATTTAATTTATTGTTCCATATTATTTATTTATTTTAATCAATTTTATTTATTTTTAATTATTTATTTATATAATATAATTATTTTTATTTCTTTATTTAAATCACTATTTCTATCATTTATCTATTTTTATTTATTTATTTATATAACTTGTATTATATATTTTTTAATATACATTCTATATTATTTATTTAAATAGATTTTTTTTTAAAGATTTCTTTTTGGTGTTTTTTTGCCTTTATTATGACAGGACAGTAAGTTGACAGGAAGTGAAGTTGGAGAGAGAAAGGGAGACGCGATTGGGAAATGTCCACAAGCCGGGACTCGAACTCGGGACGCCCAAATCACAACTGCGCAATATGTCGGTGCTGCCCACGAGGCTATTGTGCCGACTTATTTAAACAGATTTTTACTTTATTTAGTTTAAATTTAAATTTATTTTTCTGGATCCCACTTTGAAAAGCCCTGATTCAGAAGAAAGAACTGATAAACTGAATCTCTGACCTTTGACCTCCAGGTAGACGTGGTTCTCAGAGATGCCGAGGTTGTTCCGGGCGACGCAGGTGTATTTCCCGCTGTTTACAGCTTGAGACACGTGGATCTGCAGAGTTCCGTTCTTATGGATCTCGTAGGGATCTCCGTCCAGCATGCTGGAGCGGCTGTCCTTAAACCTGCTCAAACACAGAATGATTCTCCACCGGTCCATATATTCATCATACGCTCACTACAGACCATCCAAAACAAGCTGTCTGGATTTAAAGCAGCATGCGGAGAAAACAATCCCACAATGCACTGTGGCTTACATATATATAGTTAGACAGATCTCTGCTGAGAATGAGAGAGGACCCACAATGCACTGCAGCAGAATCAGTTCTCTAATGAAGCCCAATTAAAATAAGACGAGTGTGTGTGTGTGTTTCATTGCGGTTCAGTGTTTAGCAGCTTTAAGCATCTCACCATGTGACGGCCGGGACGGGCGAGCCGAAGGACAGGCACTCCAGCAGCGCGGGTTTGTTCATAATGACCTGATAGACTTTATTAGGGGGCGTCAGAACTCTGGGCGGCTCCGCTGGAACACAAACACGTCACATGATCATCACGTCCTCTTACATCATCAAGCAGTGTGTGTGTGACGTGTCTGACGCTCACCCAGCACGTTGACGAAGGCGTTGGCCAGCAGGTATCCGTACTCGTTGGAGGCGTTACACTGGTAAACGGCGCTGGAGCCCGTCTGGACCTCGGAGAAGATGATGGTGTCGTCCTCCACCTTCCTGCTGGGGTCTTTAGGAGCGTCTGTCAACAACAACACGGCGTCAGCTGACCGTCTCACACACACACAAGCTCAGCTCACACACACACACTCACCCTCGATCGGCAGGCCGTTCATGGACCAGCGGATGCTGGGTTTGGGATGTCCTCGGGCCCGGCAGGTGATGACGCCCGTCTCCAGCGGAGCCAGAACCAGATTCCTGGGAGCGCTGATCCAGTACGGAGCCGCTGCCGATCAAGACAACAGAGTTTAGAGCGTCACCGTGACGACTGGAACAACGAGCTCCATTCACACAAACATCTGAAGCTCTGGACAAATCCAGCTTCACACTGATTTACTGATGAACTACAAACCCCAGACCCAAGAGATTAAATACTGGATAAAACACTGGCCTGTTCTGTTACATTAAGTGATTTAAATATTGATGTTTTTAACATTAAGGTATTTAAATATTACATTAAATGTTGGCCTGTTCTGTAACATTAAGTGATTTAAATATTGATGTTTTTAACATTAAGATATTTAAATATAACATTAAACACTGGCCTGTTCTGTAACATTAAGTGATTTAAACATTGATGTTTTTAACATTAAGGTATTTAAATATAACATTAAATATTGGCCTGTTCTGTAACATTAAGTGATTTAAATATTGATGTTTTTAACATTAAAATATTTAAATATAACATTAAATATTGGCCTGTTCTGTAACATTAAGTGATTTAAATATTAGATTAAATATCGGTATTTTTTGCAACATTAAGTGATTTAAATATTAGATTACATATCGGTATTTTTTGCAACATTAAGTGATTTAAATATTAGATTAAATATCAGTATTTTAATAAATATCGGTATTTTAATAACATTAAATAAATTAAATACTAGATTAAATATTGGTATTTTTTGCAACATTAAGTGATTTAAATATTAGATTAAATATTGGTATTTTTGCAACATTAAATGATTTAAATATAAGATTAAATATCGGTATTTTAATAACATTAAATGATTTAAATATAAGATTAAATATTGGTATTTTTGCAACATTAAATGATTTAAATATTAGATTAAATATTGGTATTTTTGCAACATTAAATGATTTAAATATTAGATTAAATATTGGTATTTTTTGCAACATTAAGTGATTTAAATATTAGATTAAATACCAGTATTTTAATAACATTAAATGATTTAAATATAAGATTAAATATTGGTATTTTTGCAACATTAAATGATTTAAATATTAGATTAAATATTGGTATTTTTTGCATAATTAAATGATTTAAATATTAGATTAAATATTGGTATTTTTGCAACATTAAATGATTTAAATATAAGATTAAATATCGGTATTTTAATAACATTAAATAAATTAAATACTAGATTAAATATTGGTATTTTTTGCAACATTAAGTGATTTAAATATTAGATTAAATATCGGTATTTTAATAACATTAAATGATTTGAATATAAGATTAAATATTGGTATTTTTTGCATAATTAAGTGATTTAAATATAAGATTAAATATCGGTATTTTAATAACATTAAATAAATTAAATACTAGATTAAATATTGGTATTTTTTGCAACATTAAGTGATTTAAATATTAGATTAAATATCGGTATTTTAATAACATTAAATGATTTGAATATAAGATTAAATATTGGTATTTTTTGCATAATTAAGTGATTTAAATATTAGATTAAATATTGGAATTTTAATAACATTAAATGATTTAAATATTAGATTAAATATTGGTATTTTTGCAACATTAAATGATTTAAATATTAGATTAAATATTGGTATTTTTTGCAACATTAAGTGATTAAAATATTAGATTAAATATCGGTATTTTAATAACATTAAATGATTTAAATATAAGATTAAATATTGGTATTTTTGCAACATTAAATGATTTAAATATTAGATTAAATATTGGTATTTTTTGCAACATTAAGTGATTTAAATATTAGATTAAATATCGGTATTTTAATAACATTAAATGATTTAAATGTAAGATTAAATATTGGTATTTTTGCAACATTAAATGATTTAAATATTAGATTAAATATTGGTATTTTTTGCAACATTAAGTGATTAAGTGATTTAGCAGCATTCACCTTTGACGGAGACTCTGATGGTGTGGTGCACAGAGCCGAGCCGGTTCCGGGCAGTGCAGCGATATTCCCCAGCGTCGGCCTCCGACACCTCCGTGATCCGCAGAGTCTTATTGAAGTTCTGGAAGGAAGCTCTGTGACTGGGAATCTCTCCGCTGAGCTTCGTCCACGAGACCACAGGAGTGGGACTGAACGGGAACATCAGAACGTCACATGATTCCCCAAAACAACACTTCAGCTACTGAATCAGGAGCGAATCTGAACTCACAGGCCGTCCGCGATGCACTCCATCTCCAGAACCTCTCCTCTCAGAACCATCGTAGAGCTGAGCGAGCCGCTGGGAACCATGAAGGAGGGCGGCCGCTCGTCGACGGGCTTATCTGAAAGCAAACACGCGCAGTGAGATCCTGTCGCACACACGACTCACATGATCAGAAGATGAAGATGAAGAGAGGTTAAGAAAGAGACGACGAGGAACGATCTAGGACTCAAACACAGACAGACGGGATCATTGTGTCTGAAGCAGAAGATCTGTTAGTCAGTTCTGGAGTGAGGGAGTACAGCTGAGGTTAGAGATCACGGGGTGTTGTTGGTTAAATGAGAGTCACTAGGGGGCGCCGTCACTCACCACTAAACAAATCAGTGTCATTGAAATAATCTGCCATTGTGTCATTGAGTGAATCCACTGAAACACAACAAAACAACAGCACAAATCAAACATGCAGACAATCACCGGACCGCAGGAATATGACGGAGCAGCTGCGGCTCAAGAGCTTCATTGTGCTGCCCAGAGAGTGGACAGAGCATTAAAGTGATGAATGGACCTCCGGGGGTTTACTGACGCTCAAACCAACACAATCGCGCTCATTCAGAGCCACATGACTACGGGAAGCGTCCTCCCACTGATCCGACACTCACTGTCGATGACGTGGACGGTGATGGGCTGCTTCTGCTGGATGGTCTGCGTGTGCGGGAAGCGGGCGTAGCAGATGTAGTTGTTCCTGGAATCCTCCATCAGGACGTTGGAGAAGTACAGGTCTCCGTTCAGACCCTGAGACACTCGCCGGCTCTGCGGCAAACGCTGGAAATCTGCACAGACACACACAGACGTTATTAAAGCCAAGTTACGCTTCTCTATAAACGCTTCGCAAACAAGAACAAATGTAGGCGGGGCTTGATTGTGTCTGTGGGGAACTGGTGGAATCTATTGGTGGATCTCATGTGAGTGACAGGTCAGACACTTACTGTTGTCCATCCAGAAGACGATGGGCGGCGGGAGGCCGGCGGGGGGGCGGCAGTGCAGGATCAAAGACTGTCCCTCCTGCGCTACGATCGGACTGAACTTCTCTTTAGACCACAGAGGAGATCCTGCGGGAAGAGGAAGAAGCCGTGATCACATGACTCAACACAGGCGTGCACGTGACCAGAGTTCAGGAAAGAGATCTAAACACGGATTCTCTACGAGGTCAGTCTGCGGGATTGGGCCGCCGCATGCATTACAGCCAAACATTCCCATTTACCTCCGAGGATCAGATCTCTGATGACGCTGAAAAGGTCTTACGACACAAAACAACGAGAGTGAGAGGGTTAAACGAGAAACGTGAGAGATGAGAAAGCTGCGATGTGATTGGCCGAGAGCTGACGTACTGGACTGGCGGATGACGATGTTGTTGGAGACGGCGGTGCCGAGCTCGTTGTGGGCGGTGCACTGATACACGCCCTCGTAGGCGTCGGCCTTCTCTCCTCCGCTGATGTCGATCACCAGCGTTCCCGAGTGAGGCTTCATGGTGACTTTGGGATCTTTGTCGATGTCAAAGTGTGTCCCGTTCCTGGTCCAGGAGAAGCTGTGGGCGATCAGAACAAGGTTTGAGTCAACACGTTTAAAGCAGCCAATCAGCACGTCAGGTTTAACATGCAGCCGTGTGGGCGGAGCTTCACAGCAGAACGTGACGATGACATCAGGTCAGCTATCTTAGTCTTGTGATTCAGTCATCATATTTAGTCTACTGTATCCTGGACATTTCAGTCAATGAAAGCTTCAGTCCTGCTGCATGAATTCACTGATAATCATGAATATTTAGCTTATTATGAAAGCATATTTCTGCCACATAAGAAAAAAAACATGCTTCATAAATCTAATTATGAAATAAAAACATAATATAAGACAAAGTCAATTATAAGTTAAAATAGTCAAAATTAAGACAAACAAAACGAAACTAAACGAAACAAACGAAATTGTGACCTACTAAATCATAATTCTTGTCATAATTATAACTTTTTAATATCATAATTCTGAATTACCATGCTATAATTTTGACATACTAACTTTAATGTCATAAACTTTTTTGTCATAATTATAACTTTTTTAATGTCATAATTTTGATTTTTTTTGTCATAATTGTAACTTTTTAATGTAATTTTGATTTAATGTCATAATATCGACTTTTTGTCATTATTATGACTTTTAAATGTCATAATTGAATATTTTTGTCATAATTACAACTTTTGTCAATTTAAAATTTGTCATTATTACTTCTTTTTAATGTCACAATTTTAAATTATTTTCATAATTATAACTTTAATGTCAATTGTCATATTTTTAAATTTTTTCATTATGACTTTTTAATGTCATAATTAAAAAAAACTGTCAGTTACAACTTTTTAATGTCAATTTTGACTTTTTTATCATTATTATGACTCACATTTTTTAAATTTTTTGTCATAATTATAACTTTTTAATGTCATGATTTCATTTTTTTGTGTCATAATTACACATTTTTAATGTCATAATTTTAAATTTTTTATATTATTATGACTTTAATGTTACAATTTTTAATTTGTCATAATTATAACTTTTTAATGTCATAATTTTTATTTTATTTTTAGATATTTTCAACTTTTCATTATAAATAAGTCACACATATAATAATTATTTACAAAAGCATTCATTTTTATCTTATGTGGCAAAATGGGCTTCAATATCAATGCTGTTAAATGAGAAATTTCTTTTTTCATTTCCTCTGAATTATGGCAAATTAAAAGAAAAGTCAACTCATACATGCAGCCTAGTTTCCTGATTTATTACATTTATCATTTAAATTAAAATACTCTACATTAATCAATAGCTGAAACTAATAATACCTAATTGATATGAACTAATAATGCCCATTAATAATAATTCAGAATAATTTCTGTGTATGCTGTAGAGGCTTTGTTGATGAAAATGTTAGAGATGTTAGTTTTTTAAACTACATCATGTAGATCCGGTCACAGTCAGTGCTGAGTGACGCCGGTGTGTTTTATCAGATGAAGTGTGTTGGTCCGTCTCTCACCCGGGGTGCGGCTTCCCTTTGGCCTCGCAGTGGATGACGATGTTCTCCCGCGGGTCTACGATGTATTCCTTCGGCGACTGATGGGTGATTGTGGGCGGCTGTGGCACTGCGGGTCACATGACACGGGTTAGTTTAGACAACCAATCAGAGAACACACACACACAGGATCTGTCAACATGCAAAACAAGATGAAACGCACATAAATCTACAGCATCACATGCACTCCAACGCTCTTCTTTCATTATGTAAATCAGTGCTGTGAATTAACGAGTCTGTC
>NC_063058.1:35368067-35568067 GCF_018812025.1 Megalobrama amblycephala | reverse complement strand
CACGGAACACACGGAACACATGGAACACATGGAACACACGGAGCTGAAACACACGGAACACGCGAAACACACAGAACACATGGAACACACAGAACACATGGAACACACAGAACACATGGAACACACAGAACACACAGAACACACAGAACACGCGAAACACACGGAACACGCAGAACACACAGAACACACAGAACACGCGAAACACACGGAACACATGGAACACACAGAACACATGGAACACACAGAACACGCAGAACACACGGAACACGGAACACACGGAGCTGAAACACACGGAACACGCGAAACACACGGAACACACAGAACACATGGAACACACAGAACACGCAGAACACACGGAACACACGGAACACGCAGAACACACGGAACACACGGAACACACAGAACACGCAGAACACACGGAACACACAGAACACGCAGAACACACGGAACACACGGAACACACACATCAACCATGATCCTGTTTTTGCTTTCAGTCACCATAAATTCAGAACTGATTCTTATGTTCGTACGGAATATTCCAGTGTTTCTTATAAATGATTTATTATTATTGTTTTAAATTCATCTTGAATCAGAATATCTTCCTCTTGCAGCATCTCTTCTCTTCTCTGATGACGAGGGCGGGGCAACCTGTCACTCACATGAGATCCACCAATAGCAAACCACAACCATCCAATCAATTCCCCACAGACAAAATCAAGCCCCGCCCTACATTTGTTCTTGTTTGAGAAGCGTTTCACTCCATATACGACACAATAGAGAAGATCTATGTTCATTTAACACACGTTCACATGGAAAAACTGTGTGAATGAAGCTGTTCATGACAGATATTCTCACACTGTAATATCCTCTTATTTCCAGCGTTTAATATCTTCATACGCATCAGAGTCTGAAGATTAACCGCTCGTCTTATCAGAGACGACACAAAGACATTCCTCCGCGGCTCCAGCATACGTTTCCCATAAGCCCCTCATTAGCTTTTATAATTGTAGAGGCGGTATGCAAATAATCAGGCTGTTTAACATGTGAATGGCGGCTGAATCCAGCCGTGCGCTTTATAAAAACACCAGCTCACTTGTTAAAACATCGACTCGTTTGATGTGCGTGTGTTCAGAGACACGAGGTCAGAGAATCATCCGTTCTCACTCTGAATTCAGTCTGTTTTTATGACCTCATTTGATCTAGTTTTAAGCACAAACGCAGTTTATTTGGATACAGTCATTTCTCTTGATTTAAGATTGTTTAGATGCTGGAAGAGCATCCTCTGGTTCATATGGTCTCAGAAGGTGATTTCTATGTGAATCTCTACAGACGTCCATCACACAAACTGGTTAGAGTTGCTCTAGTGTTTCTGCTCTCTTCTGACTCGAGGACACTCGCTTTTGTCGTCTGTTGTTTTCCTCTGCAAATGTTTACACAGCGATTCATTCCCGTGAACTCCATTAACATTCCCGTCTTTCTCACACTCATACGCACAAACACAATCTCTGGGATCCACTGAGATGCTAATTCCTGGCAGCGAGTTAAAGGAACGAGGCCTCGTTAGCATGCGGGGCGAAGCGAGCGCTCCATAACGCTGGAAACACACACGCAACACGTGTTCACAGGTCTCGGATCAGCTCCATCGGATCACATGCTGATGCTTCATTTGCATATGCAAATATGTGCAGCCGAGCTCGACACACACGGTTACTGTTAACGAGTTGAAGTCGGAATCAGTTTCCTGATTGACCTTTTTAATAAGCGAGAAGGAAGCGAGACGAAGCCTCCTTCATCCGCTCTGATTCTCCTCCAGCATCAGCTCACAATACAGAAGCTCATTAACTATATGATTCAGTTATAAACGCTCAGATGATGTTTGAGAAGCTGAACACACACAGTATCTGTGTCTCTCACTGAACAGCAGCGTTTCACGGGCTGATGGGTAAAGTTAACCCAGTTCAGGCTGTGATTGTGATGCTAATGCGAGCGGCTCATTCAGCGCTGGCTTTCTACCATCATCTGTGATCAATAGTGGCTTTAGGATGTGCTGACCGTACGCTCGCCTGGCGCTTTCGCTCTATTGTCCGTGATCAGAGCTGTGGAAGCTTCCCGTTCGGAGCGCGACTGAATCGACAGAAACACACACTGCATTTACACTGACTTTACAGGGTTCGTTCAACAAAACTGTGATTTCTGTCATTAATTACTCTCCTTCATGTCGTTCCACACCCGTAAGACCTTCATTCATCTTCAGAACACAAATTAAGATATTTTTGATGAAATCTGCAATATAATCAACACTTTCAAGGTCCAGAAAGGCACTAAAGACACAGTCATGTGACTGCAGTGGTTCAACCTTAATGTTATGAAGAGACGAGAATACTTTTGTGCACAAAAACAAAACAAAAATAACCACTTTATTCAACAATCTCTTCTCTTCTGTGTCATTATCTCACGCAGTAACACAGTGAAGCTTCCGTGTTTATGTCCGAACGCCGGCTCAGTATTGGCCAAAGCTGATCATGTGACGCATGCGTGTGATGCTGACGCAGGAACCGGTCAATAATGAGTCGTTCTGACGATGAACCTGGAAGCACTGGACGTAAACAACGAATGAGAATGACACAGAAGAGATTGTTGAATAAAGTTATTTTTGTTTTGTTTTTGCGCACAAAAAGTATTCTCGTCTCTTCATAACATTAAGGTTGATCCACTGCAGTCACATGACTGTGTCTTTAGTGCCTTTCTGGACCTTGAAAGTGTTGATTATATTGCTGTCTATGGACGGATTTCATCAAAAATATCTTAATTTGTGTTCTGAAGATGAACGAAGGTGTGGAACGACATGAGGGAGAGTAATTAATGACAGAAATCACAGTTTTGTGTGAACTAACCCTTTAACCTATTCATTGCCAGTGGGCCTTTTTTATCTATCACATATTTTAGTAATTATCATAAATTAGGTGTCATTCAAAAGCTTAAAGACTCAAAATTCATGCTTTCATGAGGCTCCTCCCCCTAGTGGGCGTGTCAGGTTTCATATTACAAAATTAAAGTATATCGTTGGACTCTAGGTTTCATATTTGGCGACTGTTTTGAAGTGATATAGAAGTGATATTGTGACAGAAATGTGTTAATTTGTGAGTGTCACCTGGTGGCTGTTTTTGGTAAAGCGCCTAAACAAAACCTCACCGGATCCTCAGTTTTTGTGATATCAACTTCAAATTGGAGTTCAAACATATGACTGTTTTTAGCTGCCATTTTAGGTTCCAAATATATATTTTGTATAAAATATAAATGTTTGCTTTATAGTAAACTTTTTCACTTTTCACTTCTGCAATAATCCATGTAAACAGATATAAAACATTATGTCATCCTGTGTAAAAGCCAGATCAAAAGTGACCCGCACCGCACAATGTGTTCAAGTTTCATTTCAATACTTCATATCTCTCAAAGAATCTGTTAATAGTGTTCCACATCACGTCTGTGAGAGTTACAGGTTAACAGTGAATGTGTGGCGTCTCTGCGTCACATGATCAGGAGCCTATCACATCACACGCTTATATAAAACAGAGAGACGCAGGTGTCCAGAGACGCACGAGATCAAAGCGAGAAACACTGAAACACTGACGGAACGACACTACTGAGACGCATTTCCTCCGTCATCACATTAATCACTTCATCCTCAAACTGAAGCACCATTCATTAATGCATTAACTATATATTTTTACAGCATTTATTAATCGTTAATAATGTTAGTAAAAACAAATATAATTGCTCGTGTTAGTTCACAGTGCACTAAGCTGATTTTAAGCATGCATGTTGAAATGAACTAAGATTAGAAAGTGTTGTTCAGTGTCACTAATGAAACCTTCTCGTTAAGTGTTAAAATAAAATCAAACAGATGCAAATAGTTAATAATAAACTGTGCCATGATTAATTTTTCACCTTCGATGTGGGACGTGATGATCTTAATCTGGCACACTATCTAGGGCAGATGAGTGAACTGGGACACAGACTCGGTTTCCTCCATATTCTCTCTATATGAGCCACAGATGAATCAAAACAGCTCAACACAAGCTCTTATATTCTGTGTGTTTCCTGTGACACGTCAAACTCTCGACTGGCGTGGGCGCGGTGAACGTGTGAAAGCCTCTTCAGACTCCACCTGCTCGTCTCCGAGGTTTCTGGAGGTGAGACGCTCCCTCCCACTCAACAGGCCCGGGATCAGGAATAAAGACGGCTCATTGTGTGTGTGTACGGACCCGTCTCTATTGTGCCTTCAACACACACATCTGACACATGAATATTGGCTTTGTCTGACATTAAGAAAAGACATTTAAGGCTTTTACCTTCAGAGTCCAGCTGAAGTTTTGCTCAAATAAATGCAAAGAAACTGAATTATTCCAAACGTTTAGTGTTTGTGAACAGAGATATAGATGTATGGAGGGATCCTGTGGACTCTGAGCAGCTTTTCCCCTCATTCAAGCGCTGCAGGTGAATAGAAATCACTTCCCCTTCATCGCACACAAAAGCCACGACCCTCCGATCGGCAGACTGAAGCTCATTCAGAGTGTGAGAACATCAGATGAGGCGGTCAGAGCCGACACACACCGCGGAGAGACACGTCTCAAATATTGACCTGTTAACTGTGCTGTGAGCAGTTTAACTCAAATAGTTTAACTCTGACCTGCAGGAGGTGCATAAACACTTCTAGAAAATATAGATATTAGTACGGGACAAAAATGGACACATGGATTAAGACTATTAAAATACACACTATTTAGTTTTTCAGACTTTTAAAATAATTTTTAAGAGATATGAACTATTTAAATGAAATTATAACACATTGTGTGTTCAATTGAGTGTAAAAAAATATAGAAGTTTAATTTTACTGAGCAAATGTACTAAACATTTTATACAAAATATATATTTCACCAAATCAAAGCCTGTCCAAATTTGAAGTTGACATCACCAAAAAATTACATGTACAGTTTCCAAAGTAACGTAGTGTCCAATTTTACGTTTTAACTTTCAAATTATACCTAATTTATGCTGATTACTGAAATATGTGTAACTGTAAGATTAAAGTGTCTCTTCAACAGTGTCGTGATGCACTGCGCTGTGATTTATGAAGGTCGACAGAAGCACAGCGATTCAGATCAGTGAATCAGGTCACCCAGAATGCACTGCAGCGTCCATGAGTCCAGCCGGACGGACATATTCAGAGTTTGAGATCAGACTAACAGCAGCATTCGCCCTCGTGCAGAACAAGTGCACTTAAAAAGAGTATTATTATGGGAATAATACACTTTAAAAAGTGTGAAGGGGATGTCATGTTTTCAGACACTTAAATGCATGTTATTTGCAGTTAAAGGCAGGGTAGGTAAAAAAATGTATAAAAAACTTTTTTTTCAAAATTTGTTTAAACTTTATTTATATATCAATACATAATTAAAATGTAAGTACTCTGAAAAAGAAAGTATAAAAATCGAGTGTCTGTAGACCTCTCACGACTGTTTTAAAGACAGCTCATTATTTCCATTCACTCCACCCCCTCCCTTCTGGGCTCCTTCCAAAGCCACGCCCCCAAAACGCATGAACGCGCGACTCTGACCACTGAGCTGGAAGACGCATTATTTACCTGAGACGAGCGGAGAGGAAGGAGCACAGTGCATGTAGTGACATCATGTCAGAATCACATGTAATAAAAATAACTTTATAATTATGAAGATAAACAAACAAGATTTTAGTACTCACTATCAAGCTAGCATATTGATATTGGTAAAGTTTAAAATATATATTTTTTGATTCGCTAACGAGCTAGTTATCTATAAGGCAAAGCTAAAAACAGGTTGCATGATACACGTTTTTCCATTACCATCATTTACACTGTGATGAAGATGAATTTCGTCTAAGATTCATAACATATACGTTGTTCTACAGATAAACAGAGTAACATACACTCAAATATCAACTCACAACTGCATTGCAGACACAAAATAATAACACACACATACAACAAAGTGTGTACGACACACACAGATACAAGATAAAGACATCAGTAAACATAGGTAGAGAATATAAAAACAAAACAAAGGCGAAAAAAAACGTGCAGGTAAACTTACAGGTGAACATGGTAAAAGAGTTAGACAGAGGGTAAATATAGTTCTAAGAAAAGTTCCTAGATGCGGAGTAACGTTAGGCCTACTATCTGTTAAACATGTATTTAGTTATCTAAAGCAAAATTATGCACAATTCAACACTATAGCTATCATCTTGAGCTAGGCCTATAGATTATTTATCGTCTCTACTACGGCTCGCTAAGTAATGTTATGTTAGCTATATTACGCAGCTACGTGTGCTAATGACACATGCTTCATGAACAAATAAACAAAAAAATATGTATGATCAAAATACAAAAATAAAGATTTACCTGTCCAGCAGAAATAAAGCCATCAAGGAGTCACTTTTCAGCCCCTTGAGTTACCTCAGTTGAGAGGGAGTAAAATCTTTGCGTGGCAGGGGGAGCTGCCACTGGACCTGCCACGGTTATATGCGCCTGCCTCGGGACCTGCTACGGTTATGCGCGCCTGCCTCGGGACCTTCCATGGTTATGCGCGTCTGCCTCGGGACCTGCCACGGTTATATGCGTCTGCCTCGGGACCTGCCACGGTTATATGCGTCTGCCTCGGGACCTGCCACGGTTATATGCGTCTGCCTCGGGACCTGCCACGGTTATATGCGCCTGCCTCGGGACCTGCCACGGTTATATGCGTCTGCCTCGGGACCTGCCACGGTTATGCGCGCCTGCCTCGGGACCTGCCACGGTTATATGCGCCTGCCTCGGGACCTGCCACGGTTATATGCGTCTGCCTCGGGACCTGCCACGGTTATATGCGTCTGCCTCGGGACCTGCCACGGTTATATGCGCCTGCCTCGGGACCTTCCATGGTTATATGCGTCTGCCTCGGGACCTGCCACGGTTATGCGCGCCTGCCTCGGGACCTGCCACGGTTATACGTGCCTGCCTCGGGACCTTCCATGGTTATATGCGCCTGCCACTGGACCTTCCGTGGTTATATGCGCCTGCCTCGGGACCTGCCACGGTTATATGCGTCTGCCTCGGGACCTGCCACGGTTATATGCGCCTGCCTCGGGACCTGCCACGGTTATATGCGCCTGCCTCGGGACCTGCCACGGTTATATGCGCCTGCCTCGGGACCTGCCACGGTTATATGCGCCTGCCTCGGGACCTGCCACGGTTATATGCGTCTGCCTCGGGACCTGCCACGGTTATATGCGTCTGCCTCGGGACCTTCCATGGTTATATGCGTCTGCCTCGGGACCTGCCACGGTTATGCGCGCCTGCCTCGGGACCTTCCGTGGTTATATGCGCCTGCCTCGGGACCTGCCACTGTTATATGATGCATATGATAAATGCCGATTGATGCATGCTTGCAAACTGTGCACAATCCTGCTCTCAGTTCTCGCCATTGCTGGAAAGCCACGCCAATATTAACTCGCGTTTTATTTCTTTGTTTATCCAAAGACTTTTTGTTCATTGCCTTTTCTTGTACTGTTACTGTCTTCCTTTCTTTGCCTGGTTTGCCTTCACTAACTGCATAGGCCGGTACTGTGAATTTTGCTTGCTGTTTCTCTGCCATTGTTTTGGTATTCCTAGGATCCATGCCTCTTGAATTCCCCAAATCAAACATGCGCGCGCAAGTGGGCAGGTCATGTGTGGCAAAAGGGTGGTTGCCATGGTTGCGAGAGAGTGACAGTCGCCTAAGCCAATCCTATGTTTCGTCCCGGATGGAAATAATGAGCTGTGTTTAATACAGATTAAACGGTCTAGAGTCACTCGATTTTTATACTCTTTTTATCAGAGTACTTACATTTTAATTATGCATTGATATATATAGAAAGTTTAAACAAATTTGGAACAAAAATTTTTGCCTACCCTGCCTTTAAATGAAAATATATTATAGTTTAAATTTATATTAAATGCAATTAGATGAACTTTAGAGTGTTTTTGAACCAACATAATGTCATTATGTCATTTCATAATCACTTTTATTGTCTTATTATTAACCTTAAAAGTAAAACTGAATAACTCAGTACTGTTAAAGTTACACACACTTATATATTGAAGTACTCTACACATTGACTACTGTTAAGTGCACTTGTTTTTCCCTAGGGCTGCTCAGGTCACATGATCACACCTGCATGTGATGATGTCAAGAAAGCTGCAGCGGACGAGAGCAAACCAAACATCACAAACATCACAAACATCACAAACTACTGCGTCCGACACCCGAAACGAGACGAACGACATCCCACAGTTCCTGCAATGAATCGAATCAACGACACACCCGACAGCCAATCAGAGGCCGCCTGACGTTTATGAGCGATGTTAATGCGCAGCAGCATGTTATTGATCTCACAAACACACATCTACAGCTCATTTATATGCTAATGAGGCATGCATATTCATGACGTCTGTCATAACAGGTTCAGCATGTGGCAGCAACTTCTCTCTGTCTGCTCACACACACACACACACACACACACACACACACACACACACACACATAAATTTAACAATAAATCCAATTTTTTTCAGTGCATTTAAAGCATCAAGTTACACTCGTTCTGATACATTAGCACTAAAATGACTTGAAGGATCTTCCTGAGAGATGCTGAAGAGTTTCTCACACTCACACACACTCACACACACACACACACACACACACACACACACACACACACACACACACACACACACTCCTGATCAGTCTGTCAGATATAAGCACACGTCTGTCAGCCTGAAACGACACATGAACTCACCAGAGAAGATCTTCTAGTGTTCTGTCAGCGTGACGATGAACCTGAAACACACAAACACACAAACACATGACATCACTGCTCAGATAACATCAGATCAGACCAGAAGATCGTGAAGGAACGAGTGTGTGTGTGTGTGTGTGTGTGTGTTGAGTCTCAAAATCACAGAAGAGCTGTACAGAAGATGCTGGAAAAGCAAACAATGTTCACCATCAGAACACACAAACATCAGAAGAACGAGGAGAAACTTCGACTGCAGGAGAACTGAAACACAAACCCTGAGGAGTGAAAGCTGTACCTTCAGCAGCAGCAGTGATGGTCATACTGAAGCGTCCAGAGAGAGTGCAGCGGTCAGACGGTGTGTTCGGGAGCGAGTGAGAGTGTGTGTGAGTGTGTGTGTGTGTGAGAGAGAGAGAGAGAGCTCCAGCGTCCCGCCCCTCACCGCAGGATTAAATCAATCTATTGTCTTTGACTCAATGGAGGTTAAACATTTCCTGCCCTCGTGTGCAGCAGCTCAATCCTCACTTTACTGCCGCAGTCACTGTTATTCATTCCTGAGATTCTGTAAACATCACAGGCTCCATCCTCAGGGAATGAAACAAAAACAGCGCCTCGAATGCAATGCAAGAGTCTCAAAAACTAATGGATAAAAGTGTCAAATGCATAACAAAGTAAAGTAAACCGCTTTGACACTCGTTCAAACTGTTGATGGCTTCGGGAAACGCCTCAGGACACAGTGGAGACTTCCCTTCCCATCAGCCCCTGCAGCAGATGTGGCATGAGTCCTGCGGATGATGGGAAAGTGTTTATTGCCGTCATTAGGAAAGTCTTTTGACGTCTCTTACACGGTCGCGGCCCGTGACAATGGAGGGCGATCTCTCTTTCAGAGCGCCTCTATTCTCCGCAATAAAGCCGCTCTTTTACAAAAGACCTCGACCTGAAACTCGATCCGGCTCAAAGTGTTTCTTCATCACTTCAGACAATGAGCCGAAGCAGCGACTCCCAGAGACACGGACCCGCTCCGATCACGGAGACGTGAGGCAGAATCACCGCGGATCTCCTGACTGACTCTCAAACCTCACGCATCAAATCATCCGAGCCGATCCACACATATCTAACATCGGAGATAAAGTTGATACTTCAAAGGAACTGAGAATGTGTGTGTGTGAGTGTGTGTGTGTGTGTGTGAGTGTGTGTGTGTGTGTGTGTCTCTTTGGGGCACCATATTTCCCAGCATGAATGGAGCTGCTCTCTGATTGGCTGTGTGGATGCACAGGATTCTGGACGCTCTTAAGTGTGTCTCGAGGGCCCTACAGAGGGGCCCAGACCTGCTCCTCGGACCACCGCAGAAGCCGCTTCTCTGTTGTCTGGGCGACACGGTTTACAAACACACAAACACGACTAATATCCATTAAAACAACATCATTCAGTGTGAGACGGCGGCTGATTAGCGATTCCTCACCGCGACCAACATCAGCGACGCTCGTGATATACTGAACGCGTTTATTTGACACACACTCACACACACACACACTCTAGCTATATTACACACTCTCTTTCACACACACACACACACACACACACACACACACACACACACAGTAGCTATATTACACACTCTCACAAACACACACACACACACACACACTTTTTGTGGTGTAGTTTTGATTCAGGCTGAGACTTGAGTCACAGTGAGAATGTAGGTTAATTTAACAGGGAATTGGAGACTCTGAATCAATATGAAATGATTTTATCGGAGCGTCTTTATGGTACGTGTGAGCTTTGGGTGGATAATGAACACGAGACGCCTCCATATTAAAACACGCTCTGATAAAATGAAACACAATCCTGTGGGATTAAACTCTGCGGCCCAGGACACAAAACCGGGACAATGGTGCCCGTCTTAAGGGATATTTACAAGATTTACTGCCCAAATCTGATGGAAGGCAGGCTGAGGTCGGCCTGGCCCCTTTACACACACACACACACACACACACACACACACACACACACACACACACACACACACACACACACACACACACACACACACACACACACACACACACACACACACACACACTCACACACACTCACACACACACTCACACACACACAGAAGAATGAATGAATCAGACTGTTTCCATGGCTGTGAGACTTTAAATGAGATGGACACAGACAGAGCGTGTGAGATGTGCCGCCCACTGCCGCTTCACATCCAGAGCCATCATCACATGACTACAACTCACTACACTTCAAGGGAAATAAACTTAAGCTTGCTTATTTTAAACTTATTTTCTAAACTTATTTTATTTCAACTATAGTTGCTCTTAAAACTTTGGTAAACATTAATAAAAAATAGCATTGTCACAGTAACTTGTTGCTAACATGTTTTATCACATTGCTTGTACGTTTTAGTATGTTTATAGCATGTTTTAGCTCTTTGTTAGCATGTTTTAACACATTGCTTGTACGTTTTAGTATGTTTATAGCATGTTTTAGCTCTTTGTTAGCATGTTGTAACATTTTTTATTTGTTTTAGTATGTTTCTAGCATGTTTTAGCTCTTCACGAACATGTTTTAACACATTTTTTTGGTGTATGTTTTAGCATGTTTCTGGCATGTGTTAGCTCTTTGTTAGCATTTTGTTGTAACATTTTTTGTATGTTTTAGCATTTTTTCTAGCATGTTTTAGCTCTTTTTAGCTTTTGAGCATGTTTTAACACATTTTTGTATGTTTTAACATGTTTCTAACATGTTTAGCTCTTTGTTAGCATGTTGTAACATTTTTTATTTGTTTTAGTATGTTTCTAGCATGTTTAGCTCTTCGCTAACATGTTTTAACACATTTGTTGTATGTTTTAGCATGTTTCTAGCATTTTTAGCTCTTTGCTAGCATGTTTTACAACATTTGGTGTATGTTTTATCATTTTTCTGGCATGTTTTAGCTCTTTGTTAGCATTTTGTTGTAACATTTTTTGTATGTTTTAACATGTTTTCTAGCATGTTTTAGCTCTTTGTTAGCATGTTTTTACTCTTTTAGCATTTGTTTTACCACATTTTTGTATATTTTAGCATGTTTCTAGCATGTTTTAGCTCTTTGTTTGTATGTTTTAGTATGTTTCAAGCATGTTTTAGCTCTTTGTTAGCATGTTTTACCACATTGCTTTTACCACATTAACACATTTTTTGTATGTTTTAGCATGTTTCTAGCATTTTAGCTCTTTGATAGCATGTTGTTAACACATTTTTTGTGTTTTAGCATGTTTCTAGCATGTTTTAGCTCTTTGTTTAGCATGTTTTAACATATTGCTTGTATGTTTTAGTATGTTTCTAGCATGTTTAGCTCTTTGCTAGCATGTTGTACCACACTTTTTTGTATGTTTTAGCATGTTTCTAGCATGTTATTAGCTCTTTGATAGCATGTTTTAACACATTGTTGTATGTTTTAATATGTTTCTAGCATGTTAAGCTCGTTCCTTGTATGTTTTAGCATGTTTTTGCTAGCATGTTTTAAGTTTGTTAACATGTTTTACCACATTGTTTATATGTTTTAGCATGTTTCTAGCATGTTTTAGCTCTTTGATAGCACATTTTACCACATTGCTTGTATTATTTAGCATGTTTAGGTTTGTTAGCATGTTTTAATACAATGATTGTTTGTTTTACCATGTTGCTAGCATGTTTTAACCCTTTATTAGCTTGTCTTAACACATTGCTTCTTTTAGCATGTTTTAGCATGTTTTAGCACTTAATTTGCATGAATTAACACACTGCTAGCATGTTTTAGCTCATCGCTAGCATTAATTAACATGTTACTAGTATGTTTTAGCTCATCGCTAGAATGAATTAACATGTTACTAGTATGTTTCAGCACAGTGATAGCATGTTTATCACATTGTTACAATGTTTTATCATGCTGCTAACATGAAATAGGATTTTGATATATTGGCTTTGTCAAGCCAACATAAACGGAAAATATGAAAATAAAAACTATTTTAAAATGTTAGAATATTGATTATACTGAAACTGATTGTTTCTCACTCCAGCCCGTCACACACAGCGATGTATCTGCGCTCACAGGACTGATGATAATTAAAGGAGTGCGTTAATGAACGCAGATGTTGAGGCGAGACTCAGACAGCAGACGCAGATCAAGGCACAGGTTCAGACTTTCATGTTCTGCTAATCAAACACGACTGCGCCTCAGAAACACTGCCAGATCGACTCACGAGCCAATACTCATGAATATTGAAACGAGCAGCGCAGTAATTATTTACATGTGTGCATCTGTCAGACATCAGTTCATTCATTACCTGTGACTTTATTCTGATCATCTCGTTCTGTTGTCATGAGGGTGGAATGAACATCACATGACATCTGTACTGACATTACACTGATACGAACACTGAATCTGAATCCCTTCCTCACAGAATGAGTGAAGTGTGTTTTAATTACGAGAGCGTCGGGTCTCAGTTAACGAACACGATTAGTCTTGTGAAGCTGCTGTAGATCAGATCTCAGATGTGAGGCTGTCGGCAGTGCAGGAATGAGTTCATAATTTTTCCATTCTGTCTCTGTATATCGGTCCATTTTCTGTCTGTCATTGATTTTCTATATTTCTCTCTCTCTCACAGCAGATGTGTGGACGGATGGACGGATTCAGGGGTAAAAGCTTCACGTTATCGATCGGACCCCATTAGGCCCGAAGCGCTGGACTTTATGGGTCTCGAATAAAACACTTTCAGAATGTGGAGCAGGTCACAGTTCATGTGACGCTTACCCTGACAAACAATCCCATATCTGAGACGGACGACTGTAGAGCAGAGTGAGCCGAGCTGGTTTATGAGAGGAGAAAATAATGCGTCTGCATCTGCTCCGTCAGCACGAGTCCACAGGCGCACTTCCTGCGCAAAGATCTGCATATTCATTGACAATCGCTGAGAGCTGAAATGAACAGTGGAGTTTATTATGCATGAATATGTCTGACACCATCAACATGAAATATGACTCATTGAGTTTAATGAGAGCAGATGCAGTCAGACGTGAACACACACGATGAACACACACCTTCAGCTCACACTGAAGAATCTCACGTGAGATCTAGTGATCGGCATTTAATTACACAAACAGCTGGAATTAAAAGTCATTCCTGAATGACTCTGGATATCGTACAGTAACATTACAAGTGCAAAAGCTCTCAAATCAGATGTGAGTGAGTCATCTGAGCTGATTCAGTGAGTCAGCGAGTCATCTGAACTGGTTCAATGAGTTATCTGAAATGATTCAGTGAGTCATCTGAGGTGATTCAGTGAGTAATTCGAACTGGTTCTAATGTATCACCAGTAATAATTCAGTGAGTCAACTGGGCATATTTAGTGAGTCATCTGATTTGATTCAGTGAGTCATCTGAAATGACTGAGTATGACTCAGTGAGTCATTTGAAATGATTCAGTGAATTATCTGATTTGATTAATTGAGTCATTTGAACTGGTTCAATTAATCATCTAAAGGCCAATTCATACTTTATCGACAGACGCAGTCGAATACTGACAGTCAGCAGATTACACCACATCACTTCTCAGACATTCTGATTCTGATTCAGCCTGTTCAATTGGCGAAAATAATCTCCAGCAGACTCCGACAGGGATAACACACTGATCCGACAAAACCTGACGAAGTGTCTGTCGCCGTCTGTCGGTGCAGTGTGAATTAGCCTTAAAATGATTCAGTGATTCATGTGATATGATTCAGTGAGTCACCTGAACTAATTTAGTACGTCATCTGAACTGGTTCAATGAGTCATCTGAGCTGATACAGTGAAAGAGTGAGTCATCTGAATTGTTCAAATGAGTCATCTAAGTTGATTCAGGAAGCAAGTGAGTCATCCTGAGATTCGAGATGCATTGGCGCTGCGCAGACTGATCGGCGTATGACATCAAAGTACCATGAAGAGCGACTGAAAAGCATAAAGAGTCGTATGCTCTCGCGGTACTTTGATGTCATACGCCGATCGGTCTGCGCAGCGTCGATGTATCTTGAACAAGCCTAGTGAGTCATCTGAACTAGTTCAATGAGTCATCTGAGCTGATACAGTGAACGAGTGAGACATTTGAATTGATCCAATGAGTCATTTAAGCTGATTCAATGAGTGAGTGAGTCATCGGAGCTGATACAATGAGTCATCCAAACTGGTGCAATGAGTCAACAGAGCTGATACAGTGAATGAGTGAGTCTTTTGAACTGATCCAATGAGTCATCTAAGCTGATTCAATGAGTGAGTGAGTCATCGGAGCTGATACAATGAGTCATCCAAACCGGTGCAATGAGTCATCTGAGCTGATACAGTGAATGAGTGAGTCTTTTGAACTGATCCAATGAGTCATCTAAGCTGATTCAATGAGTGAGTGAGTCATCGGAGCTGATAAAATGAGTCATCCAAACCGGTGCAATGAGTCATCTAAGCTGATTCAAGTCATCTGAGCTGATTCAGGAAGCAAGTGAGTCATCTGAGCTGATACAGTGAATGAGTGAGTCATCTGAACTGGTTCAATGAGTCATCCAAGCTGATTCAATGAGTGAGTGAGTCATCAGAGCTGATCCAATGAGTCATCCAAACTGGTGCAATGAGTCATCTGAGCTGATACAGTGAACGAGTGAGTCTTTTGAACTGATCCAATGAGTCATCTAAGCTGATTCAAGTCATCTGAGTTGATTCATGAAGCAAGTGAGTCATCTGAGCTGATACAATAGGCTTGTTCGAGATGCATCGGTGCTGCTCAGGCCGATCAGCACACCGTAAGAACGACTGAAATGCATAAGGAGTCGTATGCTCTTGCGGTTCTTTGATGTCATACGCCAAACCAGTCTGAGCAGCGCCGATATATCTCGAACAAGCCGAATGAGTCATCTAAGCTGATTCAATGAGTGAGTGAGTCATCAGAGCTGATAAAATGAGTCATCCAAACCGGTGCAATGAGTCATCTGAGCTGATACAGTGAATGAGTGAGTCTTTTGAACTGATCCAATGAGTCATCTAAGCTGATTCAAGTCATCTGAGTTGATTCATGAAGCAAGTGAGTCATCTGAGCTGATACAATAGGCTTGTTCGAGATGCATCGGTGCTGCTCAGGCTGATCAGCACACCGTAAGAACGACTGAAATGCATAAGGAGTCGTATGCTCTTGCGGTTCTTTGATGTCATACGCCAAACCAGTCTGAGCAGCGCCGATATATCTCGAACAAGCCGAATGAGTCATCTGAACTGGTTCAATGAGTCATCCAAGCTGATTCAATGAGTGAGTGAGTCATCAGAGCTGATAAAATGAGTCATCCAAACCGGTGCAATGAGTCATCTGAGCTGATACAGTGAATGAGTGAGTCTTTTGAACTGATCCAATGAGTCATCTAAGCTGATTCAAGTCATCTGAGTTGATTCATGAAGCAAGTGAGTCATCTGAGCTGATACAATAGGCTTGTTCGAGATGCATCGGTGCTGCTCAGGCTGATCAGCACACCGTAAGAACGACTGAAATGCATAAGGAGTCGTATGCTCTTGCGGTTCTTTGATGTCATACGCCAAACCAGTCTGAGCAGCGCCGATATATCTCGAACAAGCCGCATGAGTCATCTGAACTGGTTCAATGAGTCATCCAAGCTGATTCAATGAGTGAGTGAGTCATCAGAGCTGATAAAATGACTCATCCAAACTAGTGTAATGAGTCAACTGAGCTGATACAGTGAATGAGTGAGTCTTTTGAACTGATCCAATGAGTCATCTGAGTAGATTCAGTGAGCAAGTAAGAGCAAGTAAGTCACCTGAGCTGGTTCAATGAGTCATCTGAGGTGATTCAGTGATTCAGTCCATGATTCCGATTGATGACTCCTGTGCTTCATCGAGTAATTTAGTTGGATTGATCCATTAAAAATGACCAACTGAGTGATATGAAACAGTACTAGCCCATCTCAAGCACACAGAATCATGGGAAACGCGGTCATAAGAAGCTGAAGTGGACTCGTTCAGACTCCTTCACTCGTTAATGATCAGATTAGTTGGATCAACACAGACTAATCAGACTAAGCTCAAGAGCCGTTTACTCCTGAACACAGCGTAAATGAAGTAGGCAAACACACATCGAGTGGAGAGCCGTTCACCCTGTCAGCCGGATTGATTGAGTGGACGAGTGTTTGTTTAAGACATCGGGAGTCTGTGACCGGCAGGGATTCAGGATTCAGGATTCAGGATAGAAACACAGTCCAGTTTGTTGTAGCATGTGTTTATGTGGTGAAACATTCCAGCATTGGACGTCTATCAGAACGAATCAGGAATGTTCCTCGGCTCTCGTGTGAATAAAAGCCAAGAATCTGCTTCCTCTTTCTCGTCCAGCTCGACCAATCATCTCAACGCCTGTCAGACTCCACCAATCAGAGCAGGACAGGAAGTACAATGCGGCCCACACAGCGTCAGGGCTCTTTTCTCATGATAACGCCCGTCATGTTCCCTCTTTTGTCACGGCTGGCTTCAGTGTCTGCTTTATGGCACGGTAGAAATGCATTGTGCCATTGAAGGCGAGACATTGACCGTGACATGAGCAGGAGGAGGTCCGTCGACCCCTGACCGGACGGACCCCACATTCTCTCTTCTCAACAATGGAGCGAGACTCAGATCCCAGCGGGCCGGTCAGCGTTACGGGCGTCTGGACGGCGGCCCGCGGCACTGCTCGCACTCGCTGAGAGTCCACAATGCCTCCATTTACGCTCCCAACGCCAAGAATCCTTCACATCACTGTCAGCGGCGCTCCCACGAGTCCGTCTGGATCGCAGCGACTCAGGTGCAGGAGGTCAAGCCGGAGTCGTTGGTTTAAGTGGATAATGAAGAGCTTCAGAGAAGATGAAGGTCGTACAGCTGCTCTGATGGAGGCCGTTTAACAGCTTCTGCTGCTCAGATGACCAGCTCAACAGTGCTGGAAGAGTTAAAGTCACGTTTATGAAATATGAACACCAATCAAAGCTCTCGGTGAATTAAATATATTCCTCATGCTGTCGCTGACGTCTGTGTTATACTGATAAACTCATCTTCATCATCTTCATCATCTAACGGAGGTCTGAAACACATCTCAGTGATGAACTGAAGCACACAGATCATAGACCTTATAATAAACACAACGTTATTGAGCACTGTGACATTTACTAGCAATTTCTGAGAGAAAATTGTTTCAAAGTAATTCCTAACTAATATATTTCATTAGTGGAACTGCAGCTGTTTCAGCCAGGTGTTTCAAACGGGTCCGGGGAAAAGTTTAGAAAACAGCAGTGTAAAACATTTACAAATAAATAAATAAAAATAAGAATAAACTTAATTCATTAATTCATTAATTAGATAAAAAAATTAAAAAATAATAAAAAATAAATAACAATTAATTACAATTTTATTTAAATAAATAAATTATAAAATAATACGTTAGATAAAAATATATTTAAATTAAATAAATGAAATAAATAAATACATCAATAAAAACACTAGATTTAAATGAATAAATGATAAATTAATATATATTATTTTAAATATAACAAACAATATTAGATTAAAAAAGTATTAAAATTAATTAAAGAAATAAAAATAACTAACTACACAAATAATTTGAGTAAAATGTAAAAAAATTTATTATTTGTATATTTATAATTTGATTTAAATAAAATTGATAAAACTAAATAAATGGAACTTAAATAAAATATTTAAATAAATAAAAATATGAAAAGCAGCTAAATATAAAGACTAAATACATTAATTAAAATAAAAAACAATTAAATTAAATTAAATATTTGGATTAAATAAATTAATAATAAATTAATACATGATTCTGATTAAAAATAAATGAATAAAATGCTTACATCTAACAGTACACTACTATACTGTACAAAATTATTTTCATGATTTCTTATAACATTTTTTCTTTTGTCAAATCAACTTAGATAATTAATGTGGTTCAGCTAACATAATATTTTGAGTTTCTGTTTATTAAACTAATCGCCTTCATTGTATTAACTCAAATTTTTCATTTCAATGAACTCAAAATGTTAAGGAAACCAGGAAACTTACTTTTTCAATTTAAACCAAAAATAAGATTTACAGTGAGTAAAAAAACACAATGATGTGATGTAAAAGAAATGAAATATTTTACATATTAATAATATGAATTTTTCACAGTATTAATTAGATATATATAGCTGCCTTTTAAATTTGCAAGGAAACATTTACCAGGATGATCAAATCTGGGAGTTTGTGTAACTAAAAGATTGAAATCCGCTGCTTTAATCAGCACTGGTGTGTGTTTATCTGCATTCATTCACATCTGTCAGTGATTTCACTGCTTCAGCAAAGATCACCATGGCAACACACACACACACACACACACACACACACACACACACACACACTCCTGACACGCTGACATCATCAATGTGAGACACATATTTCACTGTCAGAGGAACAACAGCGGCCCAGCGTGTGTGTGTACGGCGAGCGGCGAGGGACACACTCCATCATTCCTCTGTTCTTCACTGACAGAGCGACACCATAAACTAAACCAGCTTCGCTTTCATCTGACGCACTGGAGTGCAAAAGCTGTAAAACAAGCCAGATTTACAGACACATGAATCGCTTGACTTCAGGAGCCTCTTGATTGTCATGCTAATGTCACCAGTGTTTCAGAGGATCCTCAGCGCTGGTGCTGAAACACACTAACAGTCCTGACCTCACACACATCTGACCCTTCAGTGTGAGTGTTTCAGGTGTGTTACCACTGAACCCTTTCCACCAGCTGTGTGTGTGTGTGTGTGTTTATCAGTCTCTCGCAGAATCATAATCCAGCCGCTCTGACCGCAGGCGCCGCACGTGTAATTGGATTTTATTCCACCATGGAGAATCCAATCACAGCCGGGCCCATTCAATTCCACTAACCAGCCCAGATGAACTCACACAAACACGGGAGCGACTCCCACCACATCCCAATGAAACCAGTGGAAATTAAAGAGGGGCGGAAGCTCGGAGCAGAGCTCACGTTTCAGGTTAACAAAACCCGCCGTCTCCGGTTCCTGCGAGAGGGGTGTGTGCGGACGCTGCCTTTCACCCGCTGCACAATAGCAAATTGGATCTCTAGTATCCGGATCAGTCCTCCTGCAGACCCCTATGGAGATTCCCAGGAGAAGACATTAAAGCAGGAAAACTCAGAGCCGAAGGGAATCCCTCGGCATTAATGAGGAAACGTACAATTAGTGAACAAGCGCTGATTAAACTACTCCACCGGTGCTCGAGTTTGTAAAGGATAAGCAGAGATTTGAGCATGCAGTGCCAGCACTAACCCACCTAGCAACCACCCACACACCTTAGCAACCACATGGCAATGTGTTAAGAGACACAGCAACGCTCTGACAATCACACACACACACACACACGATCATGTGGAAGTCAAGCTTACATCTTCAGAAAATGGAAAAAGAAAAAAATCTTAAGAAAAAATATATTATGTATATATTATGTATATAACTTTTATATATTTATGAAATATTCTGAATAAATTCAGAAATATATATTCTTTTTCCAGAAATATATATTTAATTGTATAGATTTTTTTTTACAGATTTCTGAAAAAGAAAATTATATATATATATATATAAAATTAATATCACATTTTCTTCAGAAAACATTTTTAAATAATGTTTAAATAATCTTCTTCAGGAATAAGTAAATAAATAAAATAATATATATAATATATATATATTCTTCAGAAAATGATAATGCTAAAGAATAATATTCTTTAGAATATTAAAAATATTAATTATATATAAATTCTTTAGGAATAAATAAATAAATAATAAATAAATTATATATATATATATTATTCAGAAAAATGTTTAAATTAAATTATATTTTACACTTCATAAATATGTTAAAAAACAATTAAAAATGAATTAAAAATATCACTTTTCTTGGGAAACTAAATTTAAAAAAATCTAATTTTCTTCAGAATCTATAAAATTGAATATATATATATATGATTTTTGTCAGAAAACATGAAAAAAATCACATTTTCTTCAAGAAAATGTACAAAATAAATTAACAACATTAAATGACCATACCACACCATTTTAAAATAACATAAAATACCATATATCTCATTTTCTACAGAAACTACAGTAAATAACTTAAAATATAGGTCTATATACAGTATATATCACATTTTCTTCTGAATTTTTTTTTTTTTTTTTTTTAAATCACATTTGTTTGAAAACAATCTCATTTTCTGAAGATAAAATTTAGAAAATGAATTTTCTGAAATTTCCCCCCCCCCACCATCACCACATTTTTCACATTTGTAAACCTATTTGTTTTTTAATTGTTGCCAGTTTATTTATTAGACCCAATGGAGCAGCTAACTAAACTAAACTAACTAAACTAAACTAAACTAAACTAAATGTCAGCGTTACATCCTCCTCCAGCGTTTCTGAACAGGTCTGCTCAAGACGGGTTTAAACCGGGTTAAGAGGGCTGAATGTCAGAGCAGAGGATCATGGTCCTAATCTCCCTGCGTCTGTGGCATTGTTCATTTCTCCAGCTGTCTGAGATCACATCTGTAAGCCTCCCGTTTCCCAGCATCCATATGGAGCGAACAGACTCTCCAATAAAAGCTGATAATGTGCTCACGATGCTCCACTCCTCTCCGTCTGTGTTTACTGTGATCGACTTCATGAATCTGACTCCGTTTGTGTCTCTTAAATCCATCAGAGGTCCTGCTTTGGTTCAATCACAGATTAAATGCGAGGCCAAACACACATTACTCTCTGCGGTCACAAAGAGACTTTCACTATTAGCTGAAGATGTTCAGAGCTTCTGCCAAGCCGCAGATCACAGCGAGATGACAAGACTTCAGCAACACGACAGCTCAAACGACTCACGAGAGAAGACACTTCCACTGCAAAACATTCGGTATTTCTGTTGTTTTCCAGCACAAACATCTAAACATTAATTCTGATCTGTCACCTCAAGACTTGCACATGAATTAACGTCTGAGACAGTGAGAATCTGTGATAAACAGTGTAAGGAGAGCTGGAGGAGTTGCTTCGAGTGCCATCCTGATTAATTACACAGAACAAGATGATTCCTGCTCACGGTTTGAAGCGTATTCGAGATCAGCAGCAGATATATGTACTCAGACAGAGATGCTCACGTAACCCCTGTCTGAACCGCCTGCTCTGAGCGGGACTCGAACCCGGGTCCCTGGCATGGGAGACAGGCCCTCTAACAAGGAGGCTCTTGCGTCAGTCGCGACTCACTCGAGCGCCTCTGGAGATCAGGAGTGAGTTTGACACTCAGAGACGCTGAAGGAAATCCAGTTACACAAGATTCATGTCTTATTGATCCATCTGAAGATCTAATAATATTGAAGAACAAGAGAAATCTTCAGCTTTGACTGAATATTTGAACCTATTCTGTTATAACAAATCATCAATTACTTCATCTATGAATCACTAAGGAATAGAAGAAGAGGATTTGAGGATCATTGCTTGTGTTTTGTTTCTAATCCACACACATTCTGTTTCATAAAGAATAACCGTTCATATTAAGGTATAAATACAGTTAGAACACAGATCTGAGAGCTGTGCTGCTGGTGTAGCATGGCACAGGTCGTGTTTGTGCCGCTGATCCCGGATCAGTGTGAATCTGAGCGAGTCACAGCTGACAGACTGAATTAGGCTCCTGAAAAACAGCACTAATACCTATTGTCCTCAGGCCTCCTGTGATTGGCCCATTCGAATCCCTGAGTCACGTGACCTCCTGACTGATGAGTGGAGGGTTTTTCATTTGATTCAGCTCTAATGTGCTGATTTTAATGGGTTTTTGACCTCAATCTCTTATAAGCATTTCCAAGCCCAGACGAAGATTAGAGGAGGGAGATTATGATCCAACCAGCAATGAACAGCAAAACAAGACCGGCATTGTTACCCACCGACGGGACATTACGGCTTCAGACGGGACAAAACATCATGTCCTTCCTCAGGGTTTCTGTATGAACATCAAGATGCATTTACTGGAGAAGAGAAACGACTGAAAGTGAAATAAAACAAGAACAAACATCTGCCAATGGAGTCAGAATAATAAACTGAATTCAAAAGTAAGACAAGATTATTTTTCTGACTCCACTGGCAGATATTTGCTGTTTTCCAGCACAGATATCTGGAAAACAAGACAGAAATACTGAGTCTTCCTTTTGAATTCAGTGTTCAGTGTGCAGTTTGGATCCTTCAGTATATCAGAGATGAGCTTGACTCCTGATTCACATCTTTTTTTGCAGTGTGATGTATTTTCTATGAAATCTGAGCAAAACTGTCCTCAGATCAGCTCCAGTTGGTGTGACGGGAAGTTTCCCATGATTCCTCTGGACGTGAATAAAGGCTGATTGGTCTCAGTGCAGCAGTGAAAGCAGGAGAGAGCCAAGCTGTCACAGTGTCTGGATTAAACACCCCTCGCTGTTCACACACACACACACATACACACACACACACACTCTCTCTCACACACACACACAGCAATAAACTCGAGGTGTTTTCTCTCCGCTGTGCTTCTCTCCTTCCATCTGTAATCTGAGATCTTCCCCACAGAGTCGATCTGTCCATCAGACCTGCATTACTCTCAACGCTCTTCCTGCTCACGCCTCGTTAATGTAAACAACAACAACAGCAGCAGCCTAATGGACAATCCCTGAAACACACACGTCTACAGATTTACATGACAGCGTTTAATGTTCAGTTATGTTAGACATAACAAGCGACCACAGAAATGTCGCAGTACTCGAGTCAATATTATTCTTGTTTTCCTGCGGTTCAGAACGAGAGGAACCCGAGCCGATCACGTTACGAACAGAAGACAGACGCTGTGAGATCTACAGACCCACGTCAAACACTGCATGAAGCTGGAGCAAGAGCTACACCTGACTGATTAATACCCTGACAGAGCGAGTCGACCGATAGATTAATGTCATTTAACACTTTGAGAAGAGCTGTTTCAGTACTGTGCTGAGATCTAAAGCCTTATTTATATTCAGAAATTGGAGAGCATAGATGAATATGGACTCATATTTTAAGTTGAGGTCTGACTGTTGAAAGCAGAATCCAGATTCAAAGCTTGCACTTCATGCTCATCTAAACCCCTTAACTATAAGGATCGAGTAAATACAAGTCTTCAAATGAGATTTGGTCCATCCTGACAATAGCTGGCCATGACAACACTATAAATTCAGCAGTGACTTTGATGGATCAAACCAGGGGTTCTGAAGATCCTCTTTCCTGATCAAACTCACGGCCTGTGTTTCTCCAGTAATCCTGAAGACCTTGAGCTGTTTCAGGTGAGCTTGATTTAGAGTCCGAGATGAAAGAGGATCTTTAATGTGACGATGAAGAACCGTACAGTGAGCGCTGCGGTGGACCTGATCACCAGCCGTGACTGTCATTTTCCTTCCCATCTGTTTCTCTAGATTAGAGACTTCTTCCTTTGATTCATTTCCAAAAACGTTCATTCAGTTCCAGATTAAAATGAGCCGATTCAACGTTCTCAGAAACAATATAATGCCGCATCTTCAAGTCCTGCCATGATTTAAGATTAAAACTGTGTAAAAAGATCTGCACCAATGCTAGAATCAATGCTACACTTATATATCCTAATCATTAGTGAACAAACATGTATTCATTTCCATCTCAAATTAATACATTATTAGCTAACTGTGATTTGTAGATGTGCATTTCTGAAATCCATAACAATGTATCATGAAGAGAGATATACATATAAATGAACCTAATTAAAAATGGCATTTGTTTAAAAACTCTTCTTTTTTCATTCCACAGAATTTATGATTATTAAGAGGAGACACAGAAAGACTTTTTTTTTTTTAAATATATATATATATATATATATATATATATATATATATATATATATATATATATATATATATATATATATATATATATACTTTTGTCAATATTTGGGTCATTTCTTCTCAACTCTTCACAAAGTTCTCCTAACCATCTTTCATCTTCACAGCAGTTCATTTCACATTCAGAATGCAGTAAAACTACCAAATCTAGTCTCAAATCAAGTCATTCTTCACCAACAAACACACCGTCACTCATAAAACACAAACAACAGGGAGAATTATAGAATATTTTCTGCAGTTTGTTTGATGATGATCAAGTCACCTTCATTTATAAAGCGCTAGTCTACACTAGAGACTGTTTCACAGCAGCTCTGGAGGAACATCTGTCCAGGTTAAAGGATCAGTTCACTTTCAAATGAAGATCAGCCCCTCAAGCCATCCTAGGTGTATTTGACTAGCTTCTTTCTGATAAACACAATCAGAGAAATATGAATAAATATCCTGACGCATCCGAGCTTTATAATGGCAGTGAACGGGATCAACGAGTATGAGCTGAAGAAAGTGTCTCCATCATTCATCAACGTAGCACGGCTCCAGAGGGTTAATAAAGGCCTTCTGAAGTGAAGTGATGCGTTTGTGTAAAAAAATCTCCATATTTAAACAAGTTATGAAGTTCTGTAAGTTGGATAGGGAATGTGTAGGATGTAGTGTAAGCTTTGAGAACGGCGAGAGTTTTACACTTTCTTCAAACGTTAAACACAGAAGGTGATCTGGCGGAAGCTACATATTTGACTTCATAACTTGTTTAAATATGAATATTTTTCGTGCACAAACTCATCGCTCCGCTTCAGAAGGTGTTTATTAACCCCTGGAGATGGACACGAGCTCTCTGTACAGCAGCAGCGCTCCATCTTCAGTCGAGGAGCGTCAGATGATCGTACGCTCTCACGGTCAAAAGTATAAAAGAAGAACTACAGCAACTAAAGTACTGTAGGAGACACAAACAGAGGCGCCATCTTGATTTTTTTCTTTTTGTGTGTGTGTGTGTGTGTGTCGGGCCTCTTGAGATTATGCAAATTTGAGGAGGATTTGGAGAGGCTGAAGGGAGCGTCTCTGTGTTGTTTTGCAGATTTATTATGATCATCACAGCCTGAACTACATCACGACTTTATCTGAACATCACCACAGAACATCATTCCACTCGTCTCTCAGTCTATAAACACGAGAGTCACATTTACAGTGATGCACATGCTGATGTTCGTGTAGATTGAGAGACGACGGGCTTTCAAACCGGCTCCAAAAACTGTGTAAAAATAAATTAATAAATAAATAAAAATAAAAATATTTACATTAATAAATAAATTAAAAATATTTAAATAAACATTAAAAATAAATAAATTGACTAATGAAAACAAAAAAATAGGGGAAAAATAAGAAATTGATGCTTCACATTTCTTCTTGACATGATTGACAGTGAATGATTATCACTCATGTTTGCTGAGGTGATGGACAGAGCGACATCATCAGTGCACTGGTCATTTGTCCTGAATCATCTGTCACTCAGAGGTCAGTCAGAGTGCAGCGGAGCATGCTGGGAAGCCCTAAACACAACATTCCAGAGCTCCGCTTCTTGCTGAACTTAAGGAGCCCCACACACTGCTGAAGATAAAGACACACACACACACACACACCAAACAGACCGTCTTTGTCCGTCGCATCCCCCTCCTCAGAGATCTCACACACACACACACACATTAAGATATAGTGTCAACACGGACCGGCTGCCTGTAGATTATCCTCATAACCTGACATAAACACAGGAAACACATCACCTGATCTAACAGACACCGACCAATCAGGAGGAGCGGAACTCAAACTCATTCTTAAATATTAATATGCCTTATAAAGATGCCGAAAGAGATATTATAATTGCATGCAAATCAGAGTCAGAAATCATGTAAACCAGGAATAAATGCATTAATCAGGATCACCCAGAGAATATGAACATCATTTCATTTATAAACACCAAGAGCTCATTTATATTTACTCAGTGTAATGAAAATGCTGAATATATCTGTGTTTGGCTCAGATGACATCATGTGCAGGTATTTTTGGACTTCAAACCCATCAGGAGAGGAAGAATCTTCTTCAGACAGTGACAGAAGCAGGCCGAGCCGGAGCAAGAGATCACCTCCGGATGATTATATTCATACGAGAGGAATCTGTGACGACGTCACGAGTGTGAGAGAGTTATTGTCATCTTCATGCAGAATACCCAGCATGCCTCAGCAGCCCACAGTGGCATTCACGTCCAGCCGCTCCTCCCACGACACGCTTCTTTCCCATGAGCATCACACACACACACACACACACGTGTCTGCGGAGCCTCGTCTAATGCGGCCCATCTGCCGGTTATGGATCGCTGGGAAGCTGAAATGAGCTCATCATGAAACATATTCGCTCTGCCAACGCCGCAAACACAGTCTCCAGTCATCCGCTGTCCCAAATACTGTCGGGAAGACTGGGATCTGTCGGCATGACGGTTGAGCTGCTATTGAAAAGCTCCGGCGCGGCAGACAATGAACCGTCGCACTCATTAGCATTGTATTAATTGGGAGATGTGACCCAGTAATGGAATGCAGTGTGTGTGTGTGTGTGTGTGTGTGTGTGTGTGTGAGGATCCCCAGAAGTTAGCTAAACATGACCCCATTTGGACATTTGAAAACAATGTGTTTATGGTCCATTCTACAGAACTGGTGCAATCTGCTGTCCCACAACCAAAACACAGTTATAAAGCATTTAATTATTCAAATTTCAGATGTTTACTAAGATCCTTCTATTATCTACTGAATCACACAATAATATTTAAAATATCAGTAAGAATAATATATATAAAATCATCATTTATTGGTTACTTTCAGTTGGGAGGAGTCTGTCCCGAACCCTGACCCCTAAACTTCAACTGGTGAAAATGATATTGAAATATTTTTTGCATTTTTTCCATTGTTGTTTTTGAAAAAATATATTTCTGATTTTTCTTAAAAAAAAAAAAAGAAGTTAAAAAATATTTTATATTTTATTTTTAAATCATGAAACTTTATGTAAAAAGTGTGTCCCTCATGTTCATGTCACTACAGAAACAGTGTGTGTTTGAGTCATTGTCTGATTTTAACACACTTCTACATTTCTGATCAGGAAATATTCCTGTGTTCCTCCTCTCACAGCAGAGAGATCATCATTCTGAGTTAAATGTGTTCAGAAGTCTGAAAATCAAAAATATCTAAAATTGTCACTACCGAAACAGTCACGACCGAAACGTTCCGTTTGTGACATCATTGTTTTTTTGGGGTGTTATTCCATAAAATATAGTGTTTATGTGTGTTCAACTGTTCAGAACTGTGCTAGATAACCATGTAATTATCATCTTTGCGCGGCTCAAAAGTCAATACCGAAACATGTTTTGATCATGAGTGACATCATTGTTTTTGTAGTGACAAAAGGGAACACATTATCATTTATTGGGGGGAAATAAACTAAATTTTAGCACAGTTATGCACATCAGTGTTTTAATATGTGAGTTAAATTGTGTCATGTGATGCGGTCACTACCAACACATTACTGTCACTACCGAAACTGTGCATCACGACCGAAACATGGGATGTTTTGTCAAAAATAAAGTATATTGAATGATCAACTCAGATGTTATTATAGTGTTTGGTTCAATGTTTATTCAAACTAATGAATCCTTCACTTTGAAATCAGTTTGATAAACTTTATGACTTTTACAACGAAAGATTGGATTCAAAATACAACAAATCTCATAAATTACACTTGAAATATTGTTAATGTTGTAATTGTTATTGATTTACCTGTGAAAGCTTTTTTAAAAATAGCAAAATATATATTTCCAAGATAGATGTAAACAAAATCTTAACAGGTCAATGTGACCCTTCTTATTAAATTATTGATTCTTGTGTTTCGGTAGTGACAAATTTGGGGAGAGGAAAAATATTCCAAAACTTTCTGAAAATACAATATGAGAATGATGATGGGCCCAAACCCCAGCGGCTGTCCCTCGCCATGGCAACAATGTTCGAGATCGTTTGTAATTTCGCATGCTCAGTGTCTTTGTTTCATGTTGACCAAAATATCTTACTTCCTGTTGGTCAGAGCTAATGACTGTAAATTAGAAAGTTGTCCGGCTTAATGAGAACAAGATGTGTACTGAGTTTGGTGACCCCCTCCCCCCCACTTTTGTCAGAAGGTGGCGCTGTAGAGCCCCTCCTCCACACTCATTTCTAAGGCTTCACCCATGTCTACTGGCCGACGAGTTTCATGCAATTTGAAGCATGCTATGAGCCTCAAAAACACCCAAGTTTGATGTGTTGCCATGGCAACAGTATTTAAGATATCAAGAATCCTTTCACAGGGTACACCTGCCATGTTTTGACATTATTCTGATGAAGTTTGAAGCAAACTGGGTAAAATTAAGAGGGGGATTTCAAAGCATTTTGAAAGTGACACACTTCCTGCTGCCAGTTGGTGGTGCTATAACTTTGACTCACAATAGTTACATCCATGTGTGTTCCTTGGATATTATACAATTATACAAATTCTGTGGAAAAATATTTTTTTTCCCACTCTGACTGAACCAATTCTGTTGAATGACCCATATATATAGCCTATATATTTATATAGGTGTGTTAATATAAGGTAATTATATATATATATATATATATATGCTTTTTCATAGGACTAGTTTTCTTCGATTCTGACTAGTAAAACAAGTTACAGAAAACTTGAAACTGAAGGAACGCTTTAGTTTTAAGCTTATAAACAAACAAAAATCCTGACCCGGGCCCTAATTTAAATAACATTGTTGGCTTTCACATAAATCTGGAGAAAAAAGTCTGTCACAAATGAAAATAATCGGATATAATCTGATTCAAACCGCGCGCGCTCCCGCGCCGCACCTGCTCGCGTCACCTGAACACAACATCACAACTACTACTACAACATCACCACATCACACAACACTACACAACACAGACAGAGTATCGCAGAAATTATATTTCATTACAGTCTGACAGTGAAACTGACTAATAAACGAGATAAACTCGCATAAATGAGCCGAAATAAGAGAAGTATCGTCACATCTGCAGCACTCGAGAGGATATTACCTCATTAAATAACACATCTCACATAATTTACCTCATTAAATAACACATCTCACGTCATTTACCTCATTATCATGAGAAAAACGAGAATTGAGCAATTCTGAACACATTTCTACAGTCCCGAGCGTTTGACAGCTGCGCGTTTCTGCGCGCAAAACTCCTGAATCACGCGATTAAACCGAGAGATATGATATAAAACACCAGTTACTGGACCTACTGAAACCTGCTCGGTCCTGGTCCTGGTCCTGGTTCTGGTCTGCGGTCCTGTGACTGTCTCTGTCCTGCGCTGCGACTGACTGGACTCTCCGCGCGCTCATCTCCAGTATGCCCGCGGATCGCGGGTGCGCGCTGTTCTCTCGCGGGGACGCGCAGTGCTCCAGCAGCCCGAGCTGACGAGCTTGTTTTGAGGTTTCTCACTGGATGCAGGAAAACATCACTGGAGATTTCCCAGAATTCAGTTTGAGATCAGCCAGGCGTCCCGTCTGAGAACAGAGCCGTAAACACTCCATCAGAGACTGATTCACTGATTCACGAGTTCACTGAACCGAGTCCCTCCGCACAGATCAATGAACCACAGCCCTGATGAGGAGAAGCAGAATATCTAGAGTTCAGCGCATAACAAACTGAATTCACACAGACATACAGGCTCGAGGATCTTTCCATTGCACAAACAAAACTTTGTTTACATAAAACGATTCTTAGAACTGATGATCACTGAGAAGTTCTTTGAGGAACCAAAATGTTTCGAAATATTATCATTTAAAAAACAATCATAGCATCTCATCTTCACACACACTTCAGCTTCAGCGCTGATAAACTGAGCACTAGTTTATTCCTGAACCCTGCTATTGATTGTGATGTTTGTGTCAAAAGCATCAGTAATTACCTGTAATACATGGCTTATAGGTAATTATAAAAATAATATAATTGTAACTACACTTATAATGCAGTAATAAGTCTATAAATATGTTTATAAAATAGTAATACTTATAAATAAGTATAAATGGAGCTATTCATTATAAGCATGTGCTTCATAGAAAGTGTTACTGAAGTGTCTGTTAAAGAGATAAATGTCAAATATAGCTGCCAGCAGCGATGATGGGCCCAAACCCCAGCGGCTGTCCCTCGCCATGGCAACAATGTTCGAGATCGTTTGTAATTTAGCATCCTCAGTGTCTTTGTTTCATGTTGACCAAAATATCTGATTTCCTGTTGGTTCGAGCTAATGACTGTAAATTAGAAAGTTGTCCAGCTTAATGAGAACAATATGTGAACTGAGATTGGTGACTGTAGGTAAAACTCCCCCCCCCACCTTTGTCAGAAGGTGGCGCTGTAGAGCCCCTCCTCATTTCTAAGGCTTTGCCCATGTTTACTGGCTAACGAGTTTCATGCCATTCGAAGCATGCTTCGAGCCTCAGAAACACCTGTTTGACGTGTTGCCATGGCAACAGTAATTAAGATATCAAGAAACCTTTCACAAAAAAGCATTTTCAAAAGCTGCCAGTTGGTGGTGCTATAACTTTGACTCACAATAGTCACATCCATGTGATCGGCTTCTAACAATGAACACACAGCTGAATCACTGATCTTTAGTTGTTAGTTAACAGCTCTGACATCGTTTACTCGCCCTCATGTCGCTCCACACCTGCACGACTCTCGTTCTTCTGTGGAACATGAAGAAGAAACACGTTCAGACAACACTGACCTTCATCGATTCTGAACGAGCTCTGATCTGTGATTCATTTCCACACAGTTTGTGCTGAGAAGAATCACAGTGACTCCAGAAGAGTTTTTATGACTCCATTGGCAGATATCTGTGTTTTAAACACAAACTCACTTCATTTTCATAAACAAGAATCAAGATCTTCAGTCATTCTGTTTCTTCAGTAAATGTATCTTGATTTAAGAATGTTTGGAAAATAAGACAGAAACACACACACACACACACACCTCACTTTAATCTACTAACAGACCCCCTCACGTTCATTAAATCAACTAATGGATGTTGTGGTGCTGGAAGCTGACTGGTTAATCCAGACAAACATCCTCTAGTTGTGACTAGATTCATCACAGATGAATGATCAGATAGTGTGAAACATTCACCTCAACATCTTTCATCATCAGTCATGTTTCACATCAAAACAACAAATTAAGATGATTCATTATATCAAACGAGTCTCAAATCATGATCGGTCGCTCTTCAGACAGACTTTATCTTAATATCTGATCTGATAAAAGACATCAGTGTCACTGACCACCACCAGAGTGTGTGTGTGCGTGTGTGTGAGAGGTTTAGTACAGAGACTCCACACACTGGCTGTACACTGATGCAGTTCAGAAGGAAAGACAAAAACACAAATTAATTTATTTTTTTATTATCGTGAAATATCAGGATCAAAACAATCTCAAACTAAATCACAGCAGCTCTTCATCAGTCTTCAGTGTTTTCTGGAGATTACTTCATCCATTCATCCTGTCATTCACTGATTCACTCAAACTGATTAATGTGATTGAATCACACACACACGTTAAATATGAGCGTCGTCCACATTATTTCAGCTCTTTCCTGTGAATGTGAGACTTCAGATTCATTATCCTCTTTAGATAAATAACTAGAAGAATGACAAAGTGCATAAACGGTAAAACTATGATAAAAAACCAGAGCAGTGTGTTTATGGGTACAATAACTTAATGTGATCATAAATAACTGGAAGCGAATGAAACCAGAAATGACTGCATGCGTTAAAAATAATGTGGATAAAACAGTGGAGTCAGAATCAAAGGCAACAAACAATTAGAAATGAGATCAATAACACAGCCGACATCCAACAGGTAGAGTGTCAGCAGAGGTCAGAGGTCAGAGGTCAGCCTGTAGTGTTTCTCACACATGCAGAGTCGAGATCAGTCGTGTGTGTGTGTGTGTGTGTGTGTGTGTTTATACTGTAAGATATGAGCTGCCTGTAGAAATACATCATCTCTCAGTCAAAACACTGTAAATGATCAAACGTGAGAGGTTAAAGTGCGTTCAGAGTTCATCTGTCCTCATTAAAGTCGTCATGATCATACTAGTGGCCTGCAGGACTTTAATTACATTAATTTAGTCATTATCAGTGTTGGAATCAGATCATATCAGGACTTGTTTCCAATTCAGACTCTTGATCGACAGCAGCTTACACAAGTCCAGTCAGACTGATATTTCTACAGTTCAGACTGATTCACAGCAGATTCACAGTGATAAACAGGAAAATAACTGAATCAGTGATGAAAACTTCCTCAATCGTCATTATTCAGCTCAGTATTATTCTCACTGATAGTGTCAGTCAAATCAATATTACTGAATGTCTTTTAAATGTGAACAGTTCTGAATTCAACTGAATCAACACTGACCTGAAACAAATCAACACTGACCTGAACTGAATCAATATTGAACTGAATTGAATCAACATTGAGCTGAGCTGAATCAACATTGAACTGAATTGAATCAACATAGAACTCAACTGAATCAACATTGAACTGAATCAACATTGAGCTGAGCTGAATCAACATTGAACTGAATCAACATTGAACTGAATCAACACTGAACTGAATCAATTTGAACTCAACTGAATCAACTTTGAAATTAATTGAATCAACAATGAACTGAATTAAATAAAGAACTGAACTGAATCAACATTGAACTGAATCAACACTGAACTGAATTAAATCAACGTTGAACTGAATTGAATCAATGTTGAACTGAACTGAATCAACAATGAACTGAACTGAATCAACGTTGAGCATTTGAACTGAATCAACATAGAACTCAACTGAATCAACACTGAACTGAATCAATTTGAACTCAACTGAATCAACTTTGAAATTAATTGAATCAACAATGAACTGAATTAAATAAAGAACTGAACTGAATCAACATTGAACTGAATCAACACTGAACTGAATTAAATCAACGTTGAACTGAATTGAATCAATGTTGAACAGAACTGAATCAACAATGAACTGAACTGAATCAACGTTGAGCATTTGAACTGAATCATAGAACTCAACTGAATCAACACTGAACTGAATCAAATCAACATTGAACTGAATCAAATCAACACTGAACTGAATCAAATCAACATTGAACTGAATCAAATCAACACTGAACTGAATCAATTTGAAGTCAACTGAATCAACTTTGAAATCAACTGAATCAACACTGAACTGAATTAAATAAAGAACTGAACTGAATCAACACAGAACTGAATTAAATAAAGAACTGAACTGAATCAACACAGAACTGAATCGAATCAACATTTAACTGAACTGAATGAACAGTGAACTGAACTGAATCAACATGAACTGAATTGATCTGAATGACTCTATTGTGTTCTGTAGAGAATTCTGAATTGTGTTTCCTGTTTATCACTGTGAAGCTGCTGAGAATCGATCTGTACTGTATAAAGCGCTGCAGAAATAAAGCTGACTTGATTTTCTTTCATTTTCTACTGGACATTATTAATATTATTTGCATTTTACGTGTGAAATTCTCAGTGCAGGATTGAATGTGAACTGTGTTTCAGTAAAGGATGTGTGCAGGAGGATCATGGGAAGGCTGCACCCCCCTACAGCCCGTACATGAGCGCTCGGAGCCGCAGCCGCTCCGTCAGGCTCTGGACGGATCTCTTGTCCCGGTTCAGCTCGCCCACGGCCCGTCTCAGCTTGTCCTGGTTCCTCTCCAGGTACCGGAGCGCCTCGGCCTGCAGCTGCGACAGCTTCTCGCCCCGCCTCTCGTCCAGAGCCACCTCCTCGCTCATCAGCGGGTTAAAGCGGAAGTACGTGTTCGGAGGGAGCAGAGCGTCCAGCATAGTGTGCACTTCTGAAACACAGAGAGAGAGAGAGTGATTCACTGGAGGATGATTCACTGGAGGATGATTCACTGGAGGATGATTCACTGGAGGATGATTCACTGGAGGATGATTCACACGAGTCATTTGTGTGCGTGTGTGATCACAGAGGGAGGGGGAGTTAATCTGGGATTTATGAACAACCCACGTGATCGTGTTTAATCTCGAGCGCTGCTGTATGAACTCAGCTGTCAATCATCTCACATGCTGTCATGTGACCACTAAGGGTGATAACTATAACTAGCCAATCAGAATGCACCCATTTAAAGCGGCAGAACGGACGGATGTCTGACCCTCGGTGTCGGTGGCGCTGCTGATGACGTTGGTGAGTTTGGTCTTCAGGCTGGTGAAGGAGACGCTGTTGCTGCCGGCGCTCTCGAAGCGGCCCGTCCCCAGAGACACCACGCACTGCAGCGGGACGTCCGGCCACAGGCACTGACACTCGTGGATGGCCAGAGCCGTGGGGTTGTTGACCAGCATCCCGCCGTCCTGCGGACACACAACACAGCATTAGATACACGGCTGTCAAATCTGCTCTGATGTTTATCAGTAAACCTGAGAACGACTTTAATCTTGATTATCCAGACATGATTTATCACTAAACTCATGAGCATCTGCAGGAGAGAGAGGAATCACAGGTCAGTGTGAGGAAGTGTGTGTGTCTCTGAGCTTCAAACACAGCGTCTCATTAGCGCACAGACCCGCGGCCCGGGCCGTCTGGGACCCGCAGCGCCGGCGGAGAGCGAGACCCGCGGGACCACGACCCTTTCATCATCAGAGCCGCGAGCGCCTCAGAGAACAAGAGACGAGGACTGAGCCAACATCTGACATCAGCCACCGTTACTGCAGTAAAATCACAGTAAATCACTGTGCCGTCACCATTTACTGCCACACACTGGAAAACACAAACAACCGCCAAAATAAAAGTTGAACAAATGATGACAGAAATAATTAAAACTTTGTATTTTAAATAGGGCTGATTAATCACATACAAAATAAAAGTTTGAGTTTGCCTAATATATGTGTGAGTAATGTGTGTAAATAATATGTATATATAAATACACACAAATTAATGTATATATTTAAGAGGAATATTTTATTTATGTACAAAAAAATGTATTTATATATAATATAAATTATATAAAAATATAAATAAATACATATACTTGTAAATATTTCTCAAATATATACATGGATGTGTTTGTATTTATATATACATAATAATTACACACAGTACACCCACATATATTAGGCAAACTCAAACTTTTATTTTGTATGCGATTAATCGCGATTAATCGTTTGACAGCCCTAATTTTAAAGAATATTTAACATTTAACCTCTGTTGTGCAGCACTTAAATAAAAGGAATCATTCAATTTTCATTTGATTTCCACCACTTTTGATAATAAATTTGTATTAAATACAGAAAAATTATCAGACAGCACAGGATTTCTGAAAGATAAAAGCTTTCATAAGGCATAGCGCCTGTCGTCATTTCTTCAACTTAACCCTTGTAGGTCTTTTAATTGTACCGACAATGTAGTCCTTCGGGGTCAGATTGCGATTGCATAAGGAAATATATATTTTTTATATGATAAACTGTACATCATTTTTTATTTACTTCTCATATATGCATTTTTGCTGTGTTTTTGTGGATATTTTGCATTTTTTTACCCATTTACTGCACAATTACTTAACCATGTAATAAATTGGCTTATGAAAAATTGATTTTTAATGAAAAAATCACTTTAATGATGACCTTAATTAAATCTAAATTGTATTTGGACATTTCTCTGTGTTAGGGATATAATACTGCCATCTAGAGGTTTGTGGAAGAACTTCAGGAATTATAGTGAAAGAAAAAAAAAGTGCAATGACCACATATATCCAATAGAGGTCAATAGAGACTCACCCTGCGTCCCAATGTCCGTACTATCCATCCTAAATAGTATGTGAGATTAAAATAAGTGTGTCCCAAAGCATAGTATGTTGAAAGGAGTATGCCAAAAGTCCCCGGATGGTCTACTATTTCCGGTAGATTTTCGAAGTGTGGATCCGTGCACACTATAAACCCACAACCCATTGCGCTTTGGACGAGGATTCAGTTCAGAACTACAAACACAAGTAAAAAGTGTTAAAAACTACAAAACATGGCGGATACGCGCGACCGACGGTGAGAGGTTGGAGTGACTAATAATCAGTTCAACAAAAATATTTATTTAATGTTATCCGTGTTATATTTTATCTGCCAATACCAATGTGGTTATATTTACTCTGATTTTACTGTAGTAACGGTGGTATTTTGGCGGAAATGTGTGTTAATGTTTGTATATTGTAAAAATTAATCAATTCTTAAATTCTTAATTTTATTAGACATGCTTTTTGATTATTAAAAATTAAGGAATCCAGAATAATTTAAACAGGAAAAAGGGATTTTGGGGAAAAAATAAAGTTTTACCATAGTATTTTAGCTCTTTACACTGAAGGTGCAGATCACTGCAGTGTTTTTACCCATAATGCTCCGCTCTGAGTCACAGTGCTCAGTCCAGCGTGACATCATCAGTTAGACAGCTGTCAATCACATCCTCTTCATAAACGATCATTATTCTCCTAAATCGCATAATTATGTGTCTGATTTACATTATTAAAAATCGTTAAATGACTCCTCCTTTCCTGCTGATGTAATCAAGACCATGTGGGCGGAGAAATTTATATTAACCAATAGAAAATTGCCACTGAATATTGATTTTGACTCAGAGAAACGTCAGAGTATCACGTCCCATCACTGATGACCACGAGTAAAAACTGACCCCAGATCAGCCACAACGACAGATACAGAGAGAGAGAGAGATGAATGAGTCTCTATATTATACTCATCTAACACTGAACTCTTCACAGATCTTCTACTTCAGGCTAAAAGTCAAAACTGCAGCTGAAGCCGTCAGTGTTCGGCAGGTCAAAGGTCACGCGGCCTGCTAATGTCACTCTCTCTCAAGCAGCAAACACAGCAGGGTCAAAGGTCAAGCGATACAGAGGGCCATTCTGATAAATAAACATGTGAAGAGTGATACAGATTCATCTACTTGACATCCTCAGAACATCTGACTGATTTCATCATCAAAATAACGAGTCCATCCGAACGATCTGTCTGACGAAGGACTCTGTTCATTAGAGTTGGTCTCTCAGGGTTCAGTTTATATCAGTCCTAATTATAAAGCGGATCATTGAACGCTTCGGTCTGCAGACACACGCTGCAGGAAGTGATGATGTTCCTCAGTGTTTCTGTCAAACATCAAGAAATGACTGAAGACATCAAGACTTGTACCAGTTTCATCAAAGTCTCTGTTTCTCTCACATTCTTTATCAGCTGATCTGAAGCCTGTGAGTCCAGAGGTCAGAGGTCACGGAGGCGTAATGAGGTAATGAGGCGTGGTGACCTCGAGACACACGGACACTGTCGCTCTGACTGGATTCAAACACAAACTGGTTCTTCACTCATTCTCTTCTGATGTTTGGCAGAATCTCTGAGGTTTTCAGTAGCAGAGCCGTGGGTCTGCCGTTAATCGTCAATTACTTCTTTAATTTCCTCTCATAAAGACGCAGATGTGAGGATCTCAAACGCTCATCTGAGACTCGGTCACATGACGACAGAAGACTCACTCATGCACTTCAAAATAAAAGATCCAAATAGAAACTAAGCAGGTTTTTGTGTCTTTTCCAGAAACCCACTGAAACACTTCATCAAACACGGACTCATCTGAGGAAACACTGAACGAACAAGAGCGGCGTTGTGCTGCGGTGACGCCTGCCTACCCACAATCCCCTCTCACACCGCCACAGGAGCCACAGGAGTCACACCACATCAGAGGAGGAAAACAGGGTTTTTCCACATTTAATATGACCACAGAATTCATTTATTATTAAAAAATATAAAAATTAAACGAATTAAGAAATTACTACTGAAATATAAATTTAGTATTATTATTCAAACTTAATTTAAACTTTATTTTGTTTTAAAAATATATATATATATTTATTATAAAAATGATCTATACATCCATCCTCACAGACATAATATTGTGATAAAATAATATTTTTCACTAAAAAAATTCTATTAAAAAAAATGTATATCTATTATAATATAAATACTTATTATAAAAATTAATTACTAAACAAACCTACCTATCTATCTTAGACATATTGATATAATGATAATATTATTCAAAAAAATGTTATATTGTAAAATCAAAAAATTAAACAAATCCATAAAACAAAAATTGCTACTGAAAAATAGTATTTAATGATAACAATGATTTGTAATATTATTTAATTTTTAATTTTATTTTTAAAAATCAAATATATTATACCATATTCCTATAAAGCTATATTACTATATTTAATAATAATAATAATAATAATAATAATAATCATTATTCAAACTAATATTTTTATTTTAGTATTCAAAACTATAAAAATGAAACAAATCAATACAGAAATTACTGGTGCACCTTAAATTAAATGAGTTTTTAATAATAATAATAATAATAATAATCCATGTGTGTTCAATGCATTTTATGAGGGAAATACACAATAAATCAGTGTATAAATATATAAAAATCTCTTTCCTCTGGCATGTGATGTGTCCAGACGTCTGTTTTAGACATGAATGAAATCTGAAATGAGGCGACGTGAGATTCAGTGTCACATGGGTGTGTGATTTATACTGCATTACAGGGGGAATCTCTGACAGAAATAACTTTAGATATTAGCGCCGGTCGAGTCCTGCTGCGGTCATAAACTCGTTCAGATCAGAGACTGACGGAGAGCAAACACCAGCCCGTGTGCGGCTGGACGCGTCACCATCACTGACACTGAACGTGCTGAACCGAAATACAAACATTAGACTGAACTGAAACTAAAATTACACATGCTGCTGGAATAAAGTTAACTGGAAACAGACTGAAAAATAAACTAAAATGATAAAAACAAAAGCTTGTTCAAAACATGAATAAACTGTAATAGTCCATAACTAACAGTGCGGAAGAGAGCGGATGTGAATGATGTCATGTTAACGAGATCTCATCAGATAATCTCTCCTGATCAGAGTAATTAGTGCTGAATCTGCAGAGACGAAGGAAACGCTTCGAGTCTGAGCCGCACAAACGACAGAACGGCTTTATATTACACCAACACATGACTCCTGTTCACGAATCACTCTAACGAATCATTCACTGACTAACGACAGTCGCATGAAAGGAAGCGCTTCATTCCCATCTCTGCTGACTCGTGATCATGTGATGCGGCTCCAGACGGCTGGTGCTGACTGTGTGTTTCTGGATGAACGTTAGTGTGGAGCTCAAACCTGGTGCAGGTCGTCTCCCAGAGCGAACTCCTGGAAGTATCCCGGAGCCGCAGAGGACGCTCGGATGGCTTCCCACAGCTTGTGCCGGCAGCCGCCGCGGTAATGCGAGCGCACCCCGACCGGGAGCGTGTAGTTCCTGAAGACGAAGGCCTTCACCGGAGGACCGCGGTTCACCACCGTGCTCACGGCCGCCACCTGGTGGAGAGACGTCACATGATCACTGTAACTAACACACACAGAGTCAGGACTGAAGGATCCTCGTACCTTGGGGCAGTCTGGGATACGCGCCGTCTGGATCAGGAGGTCCGAGCCCATCTTCTCCCTGTTCAGAGGCAGAAAGGGCTTTGAGCGACAGGCGTCTGAGCGAGACACTAACAGAGGATTCTGGGACTCACTTGAGCACTTTCTCCCAGATCTGGCTGTCGTAGAAGGCGTGGCTCCAGCTCATCTTCACGGTTCCCACAATCACGTTCTGCTTGAAGACGTCGGAGCTCAGCGTCCTGTAGAGATCCTCGCACTCCTTCAGCGGCATGTGTAAAACGCCCAGCATGAAGCCCAGTATGGCACCTGAACACACACACAGATGAGTCAACAGCGCCTCCGCTGGTCATCTCGAGGCGCTACACTCACGTCAGGCTGACCTGTGCTGACGCCACAGATGTAGTCGAACATCAGGTGGACGGGTTTCCCCGACAGCTCCTGTAGGCGGCGCAGCGTCTGGAGAGCCAGCAGACCCCTGAAACACACACGGACACAGTCAGCGGCGTTCACGGCATCGGCACACGGTCCGGGAGCGGCCGGATCACCTGGTTCCCCCTCCGTCGATGGACAGGATCCGGACGCCGCGGTTCTTCACGGGATCGATGAAGCCCACCAGAGCCAGAGCCTGCCGGACCGCGGCCCGCAGAGACTCGTCGGCCGCCTGACGCAGACGCAGCAGACGCGGGATCACCTGCTCCTGAAGCACACAGACGCTCCTGAACATGTGATCACATTTACTCATTTATGCAGAATTCCTCAACATAAGAAAACTGTCATCATTTCTTTGCCATAACTGATATGAAAAATTCTAATTATGTTTTGTAAATTATTTTTTAAGTCAAAATGATGATGACTGGGTCTGTCAAAATGTCAATGTTATTGTAGTTTCAACTTCTCACGATTAAGATTTAGCATTTTATAATTATGAGATAAGGTTCAAATTATTTTGTATTTAATACAAAATACAAGATTTACATTTTGTGTCATAATTTCTCATAATTGACTTAGTATGTCATAATTTTGACTTTCTATGGCATAATTGATATGAAAAATCCAAATGATGTTTCGTAAATTTTGACTAGTATGTAATAATTAAAATTGTGTAATAATTTCAACTTTCTGATCTCATAATTGACTTTGTATGTAATATTTTAAATTTTGTGTGATATTAATTTTCTGATCTCATAATTATGTCTTTGTAAGTAATAATTTAAATTTTGTGTAATAATATTCATTTTTTGATCTCATAATTATGACTTTGTAATAATTTAAATTGTCATAATTTCAACATTCTGATCTTATAATTATGTCTTTGTATGTATTAATATTCATTTTCTGATCTCATAATTATGTCTTTGTATGTAACTGACTTAGTATGTCATAATTTTGACTTTCTATGGCATAATTGATATGAAAAATCCAAATTATGTTTCGTAAATTTTCACTAGTATGTAATAATTAAAATTTTGTGTAATAATTTCAACTTTCTGATCTCATAATTGACTTTGTATGTAATATTTTAAATTTTGTGTGATATTAATTTTCTGATCTCATAATTATGACTATGTAATAATTTAAATTGTCATAATTTCAACATTCTGATCTCATAATTATGACATTGTAAGTAATTTAAATTTTGCGTAATAGTAATTTTTTGATCTCATAATTATGTCTTTGTAAGTAATAATATTCATTTTCTGATCTCATAATTATGTCTTTGTAAATAATTTAAATTGTGTAATAATATTCATTTTCTGATCTCATAATTATGACTTTGTAAATAATTTAAATTTTGTGTAATAATATTCATTTTCTGATCTCATAATTATGTCTTTGTAAATAATTTAAATTTTGTGTAATAATTTATTTTCTGATCTCATAATTATGTCTTTGTAATAATAATTTAAATTTTGTGTAATAATATTCATTTTTTGATATAATAATTATGACTTTGTAAGTAATAATTTAAATTTTGTGTAATATTCATTTTCTGATCTCATAATTATGTCTTTGTATGTAATAATTTAAATTTTGTGTCATAATTTCAACTTTCTGATCTCATAATTATGACTTTGTAAGTAATAATTTAAATTTTGTGTAATAATATTCATTTTTTGATCTCATAATTATGACTTTGTAATAATTTAAATTGTCATATTTCAACATTCTGATCTTATAATTATGTCTTTGTATGTATTAATATTCATTTTCTGATCTCATAATTATGTCTTTGTATGTAATTGACTTAGTATGTGTCATAATTTTGACTTTCTATGGCATAATTGATATGAAAAATCCAAATTATGTAATTCATTTTTTGTAAATTTTCACTAGTATGTAATAATTAAAATTTTGTGTAATAATTTCAACTTTCTGATCTCATAATTGACTTTGTATGTAATATTTTAAATTTTGTGTGATATTAATTTTCTGATCTCATAATTATGACTTTGTATGTAATAATTTAAATTGTCATAATTTCAACATTCTGATCTCATAATTATGACATTGTAAGTAATTTAAATTTTGCGTAATAGTAATTTTTTGATCTCATAATTATGTCTTTGTAAGTAATAATATTCATTTTCTGATCTCATAATTATGTCTTTGTAAATAATTTAAATTTTGTGTAATAATATTCATTTTCTGATCTCATAATTATGTCTTTGTAAGTAATAATTTAAATTTTGTGTAATAATATTCATTTTTTGATATAATAATTATGACTTTGTAAGTAATAATTTAAATTTTGTGTAATATTCATTTTTTTTATCCCATAATTATGTCTTTGTATGTAATAATTTAAATTTTGTGTCATAATTTCAACTTTCTGATCTCATAAATATGACTTTGTAAGTAATAATTTAAATTTAGTGTAATAATATTCATTTTTTGATCCCATAATTATGACTTAAGTAATAATTTAAATTTTGTGTAATAATATTCATTTTTGGATCTCATAATTATATCTTTGTATGTAATATTTTAAATTTTGTCATAATTTCAACTTTCTGATCTCATAATTATGACTTTGTATGTAACAATTTAAATTTTGTGTCATAATTTCAACTTTCTGATGTCATAATTATGACTTTATATGCCATAATTTATATGACAAACCCAAATTATGTTTTGTAAATTATTTTTGTCATAATTTAAAAGTCAAAATTATGACTTGGTATGTCAAAATGTCAATGTTTGTGTGAGTTTCAACTTCTCATAATAATGTAATTATTTAGTATTTCAACCTTTTGATCTCATAATTATGATTTATGAACTGTGTCAATTTTAGAACTTATATTTTGACTTGTTATAATTATGATATTCAAGATGACTTTTCATAATTTAAATTTTTATGTCAATTTCAACTTTTGAATTTCAAAATAATGATTTTAATATGTCAGTTTCGACTCATGATGTCTTTAATAAAGAGTTTTTATTCTTCCTCTGCACCAGCAGATGGCACAAACCCACCGCCGCTCCTTCATAAACATCCATAACTGATCCCGGACATGATCACAAGCTAAGCTGATCTAACATGTAGCGTTTCCTCTCTGGACGGCAGCACTGACCTTGACGGCCACGGAGCGTGTCTCCGGGAACTCCAGCAGATGGAGACTGAGCTCCTCCACCCGCCGGACGCAGAGCCGCACGTCTGATGCCCGCTGAAGCGCCTGAACCAGAGCCCGCGTCCGGTTGTCCACGCTCACCCGCGCCACGATCTGAAACACACAAACCAGCGACTCGTGAGGCTGAACGGTAGAGGTCAGAGGTCAAGACTACTATTATACGAGCGGCACCTTCTCTCTCTGGAGCTGCAGGCGTCTGGCCCTCTCCTCCGCAGCGCTCGGATCTTTGCTCTCGGGCGCTTCTGTGCGCTCCCCATCAGCAGCAGGTTTATCCGCCTCCGTCGACACTCTCCTGGGCTCCGTTCTGAAGCGCGGCACCAGCGGGCTGATGTAGTTTCCCACGAAGGCTTGGACGCTCGGCTTCGAGTAGTTCAAGTAATTCCCGAGAGAGAACGAGGAGGTTTCCAGGGCGAGGCGACGCGGGCGGAGCGGCGCTGTGATCGGGTTTAGTGAAGCTGCTGAAGTAGGAGTTGATATGATGAGACAGATAGTCGTAGGTCTCGCCCAGATGAGCGCTGAGGGACCCCGGGTGGAAAAGGGGCGTGGTTTGGTTGGTGGGCCGTGGCCTGATGGTGTAGTGGGCAGGGGCTGTTCTGGCCACATCACACTCTTTCTGTTTTTGAATCTTAGCTGCAACAAGGGAAGAGGGTGGGGCCTGATATGCAGTGGGTGGAGCCTGTGGCACAGTGGGTGGAGCTTGATATGTAGTGGGTGGAGCTTGACGTGTAGTGGGTGCAGCTTGAGGTGCAGTGGGCGGAGCTGCTCCAGTCACTCCATTCTCCTCCTGTTCTGGGATGTTAGCTGGCGTAGCAGGAAGTGTGGAGGGCGGGGCTTGTGATAAAAGAGGCGGTGTCTCTTTCGCTTTGAGTCGGGACAGAATCTCCGCTCGCGTCCCGCTCACCGCTTTCCAAGCCGACTCCAGAGCGCCGCGCAGACGGGACGTGCGATACCTCAGATCCGCCGCCCCCTGCCGCGCAGACGTGCTGAAGGCGGAGATGTTGGCGTACGGTGCGACCCTGCAGAACCAGAACCTCCGGCCGCGCCCGGGCCTCCAGCTCAGCCGCTCTCTGGCTCTGAAGGGGTTCCTCAGCGGGGACGAGGAGAGGGCGACAGGACGCGCGGCCCGGCCTGTGGCACAAACGCAGCGCACAGCCGTCCAGCAGCCAGACGACGGTCATCCTGACGGTTCTGTCTCGGAGCGATCCTCAGCAGCCATCAGACGCCTGTGGACCCGGAGAACACGCGTTACTACGGAAGCTGCTTTCTGCCATGGAACAGATTTGAGTTTGGGTTTACTTTGAAATGAGCAACACTAAATTAATCAATTTTTTTTTATCCCCAAATTTAAGACCTCTTGATATTATAAATAAGACTTAGTTATCTTAAATAGTATAACAAAAAACTTTTGGCATTCAAATTTGATAAAACTGACTTTAAGGCCTTTATTGCATGTTATAAACGTGTAATTGTGAGTTAACATCTCTCAAAATTCTGATTTAAAAAAATAAATGTGAATTTATATCTCACAGTACTTTTTTTGCAAGAAAAAAGTCAAAATTGTGATATAAAAAGTCACAATAACATTTTTATTTTCATTATGTGGCAGAAATAAGTTTTCACACATTTCACCCCAATATCAGATCTATTTTACATTAAAAACAAGATATTTTAGCACCATTTTCATGAAAATGAAGCACATTTCTCACTTAAAGTACTAATTACTGTAATACAATAATGAGTTTCTTATTCAAATGAGCATAACCACAACAAATACAGCTGTGATATACAAGTATTTTAATATTTGGCTCAATATGTCAATATTTCAGACACAATAAGTTAGTTTATTTTATTAACACCATCAACATGTCACACAATAAATCACATCTAATTAATAAAATAGAATTTATTATAAATGCACATCTTGTGTTTATTATAAATGCATTCTGGTAAACATGACATTGCTTGTCTGAAATATGGATCTAATGTAGGGAATCTGGGACAGACTCACAAGGTCACGCGATAACCGGATCATTCTCACACAACACTGAAATATCAACATACCTGTGGGTTACACGCTCATAATCAGTGTTTGGCTGTCGGTTGTTCTAGTATAAATGTTAAAGTTAGCTGCTTAATGTTGGTTTGCTGCTGTTTACATCTGATAAACACAGCGTGCACTTCCGCATTCAGTCACGTGCCACACAGCGGAGCGTTTGATTGGTGGAGCTTGCAACCGTTTGCTGTAGATTCAGATAAATTAAGTGAGTCGTGCTTTTTGCCATGAATTATTGCGTACATTAATTCATCATCCTGAACTGAAATAATCTGTGATAATGTAACAGAACATGATTACATATATATCTGTCCTGATGAACTCATGAATGACCAGCAGATGGAGCTGTTTCTCAAGAAAAAACACAGATGGTCACGTGACTGCAGATTACACAAGTTCATTTATATGACAGTGTTCCTCCAGGTTGGTAATATGAACACATGTTATTACCTCATTCATATATTCATGGTTATATGAGCAGGTTCAGTCATTTACTGTAATTCTCAATATTCACACTGATCAGCAGCATTAGACATATTCACTGCAGTTTTACGCCCCTGTTGTTCCTCCTGCGTCCAGTAGGGGGAGGCTGTATGTTAGTATATGAGCCTAGAACAGCAGACCATGTATGATAGCAGCAGACCTTCTTGAAGCGATACGAATTGAGGTATGTTAAATAATCTGCTAAAGTTATTGTTGTTGATTGTATTTGTAATGATGCAACATTATTTATAAACGATTGATGCGATATCAATTCAAAAGATGGGTCAATAATTTATTTCGAGAGGCAAAAGTACGTGATTGAGTCAGATGTTCTGTCTCAAACTTACAGTGGCATGAAAAAGTATGTGAACCATTTGCAGAATCTGTGAAAATGAGAATTATTTTAATAAAATAAGAGGGATAATAAAAAATGCATGTTATGTTTTGTTTAGTACTGTCCTGAGTAAGATATTTTACATAAAAGATGTTTGTATTTAGTTCACAAGACAAAACAATAGCTGAATTTATTAAAATAACCCCATTCATAAGTATGTGAAGCCATTGATTCTCAATACTGTGTGTGGTCACCTGATGATCCACGACTGTTTGTGTGTTTTGTGATGGTTGTTCATGAGTCTCTTGTTTGTCCTGAGCAGTTAAACTGAGCTCTGTTCTTCAGAAAAATCCTCCAGATCCTGCAGATTCACCAGTTTTTAAGCATTTCTTTCATATTTGAACCCTTTCCAGCAGTGACTGAATGATTTTGAGATCCGTCTTTTCACACTGAGGACGACTGAGGGACTCAAACACAACTATTAAAAAAGGTTCAAACATTCACTGATGCTCCAGAAGGAAACACGATGCATTGAAGAGTCGGGGGGTGAACACTTTTGAACAGGATGAAGATGTCACAATTTTTCTTATTTTGTTTAAATATCGTTGTTTTTCCATTTAGTACTGCCCTTCGGAAGCCAACAGAAGATACTTGCATGTTTCCCGGCAAGAAACAATTAAGTACAAATTTACCTTGATATTTAAATTCAAAAGTGTTCACCCCTCGACTCTTAATGCGTCATGTTTCCTTCTGGAGCATCAGTGAATGTTTGAACCTTTTTTAATAGTTGAGTTTGAGTCCCTCAGTTGTTCCTCAGTGTGAAAAGACGGATCTCAAAATCATTCAGTCACTGCTGGAAAGGGTTCAAATATGCAGAAGATGCTTGAAAACTGAAGAATCTGCAGGAGCTGGAGGATTTTTCCAATATTTTGAGATATTGGATTTTGGACTTTCATGAGCTGTACGCTCTAATCATCAAAATTAAAAAAAAAAAACCTTTTGAAATGTTTTACTTTACATGTAGGGAATCTAAAATATATGAAAATTTCATTTTTAAAAATAATTTACAATAAAAAAAAAAAAAAACTTTTTCATGATATTCTAATTATATGACCAGCACCTGTATTTTTGTAACTCACGTTTTAGATTTACTGTGTGTAATTTTACATTAACCAGTATTTGTTCATTCAATACAAAACATTATTATAGATATTTCCTTCAAAAGGAATTCCTTAAGACTACAATCTTTTGACCTTATTATCTCCTCGTTTTTTTCTCAATTTCACAAGCTCTCAGGCAGAGTGGAAGTCTCTTTTTCTGTTAGTTTCTTTCTTTTCTTTCTTTTGTTATGGCCAAGTTTCCCACACTGTCTACACCTTTAGGTGGGTTTTTACAGTTACGAGCGAGATGGCCCTGCACACCGCAGTTAAAACACTCCTTGTCATCTTTATCACATTTGGGTAATCAAATTGAACCATCCCTCAGTTACCTCTGGGATTTTCCCATCAGGGGTTAATGGCACTTTCAAATCCATGAATAAGCACAAACAGCTAAAAATGTGAATTTTTCTGATTCTTTCTTGGTTTGTAGCCAGTCAAGTTGTTGTTTAACTTTCCAATCAGAATCAAAACCCTGACAAACCATTTTCTCAATCTCTGCAAATGTCTTTGAAGTGAGGGCTTCACAGCAGAGCTGCTTACAGCGTTTACTCTCTTCTGTCCTCATTATCTGTATCGGGACTGATCAAGTTACTCAATTTGTCAGCCATATTTTAGTCAAAGTTAATACTCACCTGAAAGAGATGGAGGCGGCGATCTTTAAACAACACAGCTTTGGCTTCTGCTTGATGAAACTGCAAAGTATACTCCAAAACCACAGTCCAATCCAATTAGGGTCACAAAATTTTACTTTTCTCTGAATTGTTCTAGATGCATCCCAGGCAAACAAGAAACCCTATATCTATTTTTTTATTTTTTTATTTATTTTGTAATTAACTAATAATTTAATCCCCGTCTGAATCACTAAGTTCGGGGATCCCCTATCTGATGTGAAAGAGACAGAGCCAGGTTCACGGTGCCACTGGATCTAATGGATCCAGACACTCCCTGTAGGGGTACCTCTGTACACCACGCCGTGTCTTAATCACTTTGTGTCCCTGTATTAGGAGTGCGTTCGTGGGTCGTGGTTCGAACTTCTTATACTATCAAATTCAATGATCATCAATATCATAAAGCTAGTATAATTAGTGTACCTCCCCGGCCTCCAAATCCGGTTCAACGGTACTCCTCACTTACATCTGAGTGAAGCTATCCCGTTCCTCTCACCCAGTCTCTTCCACTCAGATATCCCTATCCAGATAATAAAACAGCTTCCTTCCTTGTTTGTTGTTTAGCCCGGGATGTCACCGAAAGAATGACTTACCCGCATCCTCCACCATAAACTGTTGGGGATAAATAGTTTAGGACCCTTGACCAGATATGTTGAATAAAGACCCGGAGTCAAAGTTTAAAAAAGTTAATAAATTGAAGAAAAATGTAATGAAGAATAGTTTGCAGTTTCATCAGCAGAAGCCAGCTTCAAGTCTCTCAAGGAGTTCGTAGGCCGCTCTACGGATACACATGATTCGCAGCTTCTTCCAGGCTGAAGTTGATCTGAGATCTGCTCTGAGCAGGAAACTTTCCCAAAACATACTGATAACATGTTATTTTCTCTCAGTGAGAGGTACAGATAATGTTCAAACTTATTTTCTAGTGTTTGAAAAGGAAAATAAATGCTTTAACATACGTTGAAGAAGTCATTCAAATAATTTAACACAAAATATATATATTGAAGCGGCAGTGGATTCCAGAATCCATTCCTTCACTGCACTCTGCTATAACTCTGTTTGTTCAATAAACATCATATACGATTAACCTGTGTCTCCGTCCCCTTCTGTGTGTAACAGAAAGAGGGCTCAAACATCTTTTTAGCTGTGACAGAGTCTCAGTCAACATTGTGTTTTAGGATACCAAACAATTATTACAATAAAATAATGTTTTAAGCCTATATAATTATTCATATGACTAATATCCATATATCGCAACAAATGCACTCTAAAATAAATTACATTATAATTTCTAATAACAAATTAATACTAATTTCTAAGATAAAGCTTTTATTTTGATCACCAGATCAGCAGCTGATTGTGTGAACAATGTACGCACTTCTCTTTAAAACACGCAGCACAGACAGACTGTATATATACTTAATCACTGTATTTTGCTGTTTTATAAAGACACAAAGCCATATCACAGTTTCGATTTTAGTTCTCTGGCAAATACAACATGGAGACCATTTATGTTTTAAATTTTCAGTTCATTATGAACTGGTCATTATGGTCATTAATGGGAAACACTGAATGAACGTTTAGCTGACAAATGTGCTAATGTGGTCATATCAGTTGTTATAACAAAAACCCTTCAACCGGACCGAACGAGATTCTCGAGGCCTGCCGCTGCTCTGAGTGAGTGACAGGAGGCGTGTCTGTGTTGAACTTATCTTAGCAATAGTGTTTATGACAGGAGAGATGTGTTGATTAGTTAAGCCCAGGCATTTTCAAGTCAACCCTCTGGAGTCTGAGGCTGATTTGGGCCCTGGAGAAGTTTTGACATGCCCTGACATTTGTGCTTTTTTTCAGTTGTTCATAAACATATAAATGACAAAAGTGTCATTACACTGTATTCAGCACAAACTAGGCTACAATAATATGTGAGGAACATGTATGTACATGTTTGTGTTTTTGAAGGAATAACGTTTATGCGTGGTTATTGAAAAAACAAAAAAATTAAGTCACTGGAATAAGGCCAAAAATATATATTAAATCTGTGTTTACAAGACTTCTGGGTATTGGAGGTTGTAAACTAGAGTTTTTGCTTCAAAATTATGTAAAAATTATAATGCCTACTTGTTCATATAAAACAATATATTGATTTATACAGTTTTTGTAAGACACTTTTTGTCAAGAAACACAGTATGCGTGGAGGCGTGAATCATCATGAATAATGGGTCATTTACACCTGAGAAGACAAAAGAATCGCATAAAGAACCTCTAATGGTGCTGCATATTAATGAGGCCTTTCAGTCAGGTAGGCTGTGAAAAAACCTCTGTAATAATGTCTCAGCTCAATTTAAAATAATGGTATTCTATTATATTCTTTAAAATATAATGTATTTCTGTGATGCAAAGAGTCTGACTATAGGTTTTTAGTTTAAAAGCATGCACATTTGGAGAAATATTGATGTATTCTTATATGTTTGTCAATTTTCTATACTGATTTTATTCTATACAGAGTTTATTCTATATTCATTGTCATCACTATGAGCGCTGGTGTTTTCAATTCATTCTTGCAGTCGGAGGGCGCTCTGTACACCTTTAGTCCACAAATTATTCTAAAGAAGAAGAGGACATTTCAGGAATGGTGTTTTCAATTCATACTTGCAGCCGGAGGGCGCTCTCTGTGCACATTTAATCCACAAATTATTATAAAGAAGAAAAGGACATATCAGGAACTAACGGCATGTCTTCCAGAGATTGCTAACCATGGCTTTTACATACAGATAAACACTTTTCAAGACAAATACATGATTGAGATGATGTATGCCTGTATTGACTCAGAATTTGCGTCTGAATAGCGCTCGCTCCGTGGGCGTGGCCGCATTAACGGGTAATGAGCTGAAACATGGACTTCTGGACATGTGCTCTCTTTTCATACAGATTACATAAACACAGAATGGTTTGTTTTCGATTTGACTTGCATGATTTAAAACCTGACATTTCAACATTTCTTTTGACATATGTCTAATTTTTGTTGTCATTAGTATTCACTAAGTTACAGTTCATTTTCTGAGAACTATCAGATTAAAGTTTGTTCAGAGGGAGACGAGAGATCACGCATCATTTTAGATTTTCTTTATTTTGCAAAAAAGCACAACATTTTGTTTTTACTCTGAGTGTACACAAATAAAAGAAGATATTCTATAGTTTCAATTGATGTATTACTTATGTCTCTATGACAAGAAATGGAGTATTTTAAGTCTGTTTTGCTGCAATGTGAAAAAAATCCTGCAAAACGCGCCGACGCGTTTTCAGACCTCAGGGAGTTAAGCAATAGCACATCTTTTAATGTCACTTATTGATTGGCTAATAGCGTAGGTCATGTTTTCGTCAACATATTTAAACAAATTTAGGAATGGAGAAATATTCAGCGATTTTGAGGTGCTAAAATGTTAAATGTGTTTTTTTCTTTTTGCTCAAAACAAAGCCAAAACACTAATTTACAGAACTTCAGACAATTTACAAAATAACAGCTGGCAAAAGTTACTTCAGACGTCACGTAGCTTCTCACACGGCTTCTCAGGCGAGAAGGGGGGCGAAGAAAGTGTCATGCTTCTTATCACACGTCATTGGTCACGGGCTTCTGCTCACGGCAAGGTACGCGACGATCGACAAGACTGATTGCTTAGTTAGCAATGTAAATAGATAAAGGACACCTCATATAAATAGCTAAAACTCTCACTGTCTGGCCTGTTACACACCTGATGAGAGTGGATGTCTGTTTATCACATCTGACGCGCAACAAAATGCTTCATGAAAAATGAGGAAGCACAGATGATGAACATACAGTACACAAGAGGAAATGCAAACAAGAGTTTCTTGTTAATCGCAAACAATTTTACTTAAACCATCAAAATATGAGAAAACAATTTTTATATTATTTAAATATTTTAAAATATGACATTTAATACAACAATCAGTTTTTAATATTTAATTGGTTCTTGCATGTGTTCAACATGGAGCTGTCGGAGCCGTTGATGAACTCATGACACATCATCGCTCTAACTGTAAATGAGGAGACGAACATCAATAGAGAAAGATTCCACACCATCAACACTAATTTGTGAGAATTTTGCACAATGCAAAGCTACTTTTAAATACATTTAAATATTAAAACGTTTGTGGGCTTTTTTGTTATTATTGTTTTTTATGATAACATTAAATGACTGGTGTTGTGCTGCTGTGACTTCACCCTTCCAGGCTCGCTATTGGCTGATTCAGAGGTTAAGAGCAGCCATTTTGAGTTGACATCATTGTAGTCCTTAGTGCACAACACTTAAGAATCCGTCTTACACTTTACTAAAAGTTGCTTTTAGCTTCTTTATTAAAGTCTCATACTCTTTACTAAGAATTTTTTGACACTTAAGAGCATTTTAAGAGCTTTCTTAGAAGTTTTATACATACAGGCCCTTCATAACATTTGATGACCATGACTCTGTTGACAGGATTGTCACATCGGCAGCGCGCACTAGCAGTGGCGATTTTGATGTGGGTCAATAAAGAAAATAGTTTTTCAGTGTTCATTAGGATTGTGTAATTGTAATACGGGAAAACGCCAAGATACCTAGTTAAATATGCTGTTTCTGTTTGATCATGTTCGTAGGGTTGTTATTACACATATTTACTCTAATGGTTTTGTTTCTCACAGCAACAGACCCCCGTGAGCCTGAGCAGCTCTGAAAGCTCTTTATCGGGGGTCTCGGTTATGAGACAACAGATCAGAGTCTAAGGGCCCATTTCAAGCAATGGGGAACTCTTACAGACTGTGTGGTGAGTCCATCTGCGTACGTTCACATGCTAATGAATGAGAGCAGCTGCTGAACCAGGTGATGAGGGAGCCCTACACAAAGAGGTCGAGGGGTTTTGGGTTTGTGACCTGCAGTTCAGTAGGTGAGGTGATGCAGCGATGGACGCTCGTCTGCACAAAGTGAACGGAAGAGCTGTTGAACCCAAGAGGGCGATTTCTAGAGAAGTAGGTTGTTTTTGTTGTGTATATTCTGAGAAATGTTACTCGCACAACCAGCATTCCAGTTATCATCAATTAAACAACATTATTTACCAATAGAACCCTCTCTCTTTTTATTATATATATATATAACAGAAAAACCAAGCTTACAGGAAAATCATACATTGACTACAACATAATCAAGTGTTAATATTTTGTTGGTTCTCTCTTATTTTTGCATGTTCATAATTTCTTTTTTTTGTCAGCCTAGCCAACAATTATGTCGCACAATTTGGCATTTCTTTGCGTTATCACAAATAACACATTTGAGTCCAAGCACCATATATGCTTATATGTGTGTGTGTGTAAAATATCATTTTTTCCAATTTAAAAAACACTTTACCACTAACAATTTAACAATGGCCTCTTTTTCGATTTACTCTCATATATAAAAATTCTAGTGAAATTTCTGTAGGAGGCGCTTCAGCCCCGTTTAATACAGAACTAGAGTCAGACGTTCAGTTACCACACGCTTTTGTTCCCATAATGCTTCATTTTCTGTCACACACCTGTCAGTCTCTTCTCAGTCTCTCTGTCTCTCAGGTTCAGCTACCGAGTGAAGTTGTGTGATATGATTCACTTTCAGATATTCACTTGGGTTTGTTTCCATTTCATTTTCAGATGGAGGATTTTCTTGTAAATATTGTTTTTTTTTTTTTTTTGCACTCTTTCTAATCTTTCAATAATTTGTTATTTTAACGCATATTAAATATTAATAATGTTGGCTTAACTATAATTTTATCTTTTTTTTTTACCTCGTTTTTGTCAGTTTAAGTTACGATAGTTAACTGTTTATTTTCAAAACTTATTTTTAACCATCCATTTTTATAACTTGTGGGCCTCCACATTTTTAACTGTATAATTTTATAAAAAATTTTTGTACCTTGTTTTTGATTTGTTTGTCATTTTAAGTTAGTATAGTGTTTTTTTTTTTGTTTTTTTTTTTAAAATGGCTTTTATTTTTTTAATCAACACATTTTTAACTATTTAAGAAAATTGACTTTTTTTTTCCCATTTGTATTCATTGACTTTTACCTCATTTTTATTGAAGATTTTGTATTTGTCAGTTTTAGTAAAGTTTGTTTTTAACTGGTTTTACTGTTTAATCTTTTATTTGATTAAACCCCTGAACACTTTCTTTGCTGATTTCTGCAGCAGCTTGTAAATAAAGCTCATCTTGGTTCTTGTTTCTCATCTCTGGTGTGATTCTTGTGTCCGTCGGCTCCGTTATCACATGATCCCAAACTCTCTGTAGGACAGAAAGTGTTTGATTGCAGAATAAAGGTGAAGCTTTTCCTACATTTTGTCCATGTTCATCAGTATCAACTCTACTAGGAGGCCAGATTTAGTCAGTTTCCTCCTTGATAAAGTCTGTCTGGAGCGTCTGTAGAGGATAACGGAGGCTCCGGATGGCCTGGGTCGCAGCGGAGAGACACACAAACATCACTTTCACCAACATCTCTCCATTCTTGTGTGCTTGATCTCTACATTTTCACAAAGAGATGTTAGATTTCTGTTTTCTGAAGAGGCAAGTTTTGAGATTTTCGCAGAGAATCATCAATCTGAAAGAGCACGCTTGAATCTCGTGTAGAACTGTAGTGTAGAAATGTGCTGATGATCACACTAGAATACCATCATTTGACATTTATGCAACTTTGTTTACTTACACTGTGTCCATCTACAGTTTAAGAAGAACATTTGGTGCTTTTTACAGTCGCGCATCAACAAGAATTCATGTAGAATTAACATGTTCAAAATGTGCCGTTCTTTATTGTCTTCTTGTAATCAACACTTCAGCAGCTAAATCAAGTGTTTTAATGAATTCATGTTTATGCACTTAAACCAGAAACCAGATATTTAACTTTAACTTTTGAAGCTACTTTTGAGCCGTTTCTCGATGAGGATCAAACACGAGCCTCGTTCTGTGTTTCTGTAGGGGAAATATAAACCTGTAGTGATTCAGAAGTGACTGTAAGGAAGCATCAAGTGTTTGATTTCTAGGTGGCGCTGGTGTTTCCTCAGCGAGTGTCGTGGATCGCTGTGTGCGCTGGGACTCTTTCTGGGCATGTGCTGGAGAAATCAACAGATCATTCATTTACCAAAGCAGAGTTTACCTGTTTGCTATCAGCTGCTTTTGTCATTTCATGCATGGCTTCTTGTTCCACACATCTGATCAGAAGATTGGGAATTTTTACTCTTATTTTGTAAGTGTTCAGAAATAAGTATTTGATATTCACGTTTTTATCTGCTCATGATGTATTTCTACCACATCTGCTTTGCTCAAAGTGCTCAAATGGAGTTGTTCAGAACTGGACTCTGTTTTTACAGACACTCCTGTTGGAATCAAGACTGATATTTCCTCCTTTTTATGGATCTTTTATTCTAGATTTACTGTGTTTCATTCATACAATATTATATCTTGAGTTCATTTCATTTTACTGCAACATCATCAATGCTGAAAAATATCCACTTCTTTTCTTCTGGTTTGAAATAGTCTGAGGCCAAACTTTTCTTCATGGAGATTGTTAGCTGGACAGAAACTCATGAGCAAATGGGTAAGAGACTGAAAATGGTTGTGTCAAAAGGTTCCCCATAATGAGCCCAACATAGAGGCCCAAACTGATAAAAGCCAAAAGAACAAACAGCCCAGAAGAGACTGGAGCTGAAAGGAGGAAACATTATATTACCACACCGCAGGGAGGAAATGAGAGAGATAGAGAGAGATCTGAGCGAGCGTCAGACAGACACTGATTCACCACAAGAGCTTTTCAAAGCTCCTGTACTCCAGTGCAGCTGTGATCAATGAGTCTTCCAGCGTTCTGATTGGTGGAGGAGGACGAGTGGGAGGAGCCTAGAGTAATCAGGCCATGAGTCAGTGATCAGCTCCTTTACTGCATCTCTCTCTCTCTCTGAATGTCAGTTTTCAGGTTCAAGTCGGTCAAACGGGGAAGTTTGGAAAGTGTGATTGTTTGACTTCATCTGCGTCACACTCCAGCACAGTAGACGTAGATTTAATACTGATCATAATAACTGGATTGATTGTGAATCTGACATTGAAATAGATCATTTGTTTTCAGCTGTTCAAACAGCTTTTGCTCTGACATGTATGATCGCATTAATATTTCCATGACTTTGAATCTAGTTTACTAGACATGATCATCATCTTTAGTATAATAATTCAACATGTTCAGTTGTTTTTATTTCAAGGAAACTTTATATTCATACATTTAAGTGTCTTAAATGAGAACAGTAGTGTGCTGTTCATGAAGGCTGTATCTTTAACACCAAACATATCTGCGACTGTGTTGATTTTCTCCTTGATTCCATTAACTCAAAAGTGTAATGGATGATTTTGCTCCAGTGAAAGTCAGGAAGAAGAGTGGCAGACACAAAACACCTTGGAGAAACTCAACAAAAGGAAAGTATGAAAAGACAATGCAGATAAACTGAACGCAAGCCAAAACTTGAAATCCACTATAACATCTATAAAGATAACCTTCATGCTTTCAATGTGGAACTAGGCAAAGCTAAACAGACCTTCTCAAATATTATACAAAATATATAAATAAAAAATATTAATACTTTTATAAAAACTAAAACTATAGGGAGCCCTTTCTTAAACATTACTTAAACTTAACTTATATATATATATATATATATATATATATATATATATAAAAATCAACACTCAAATAACAAATTGTATTCAAGCAAGGCTGCACATGAGGCAGTGTCTGCATTAACTTCTAAATCCAATTATAAAGTTATGTTTTTACTCTAATTTGTTGTTGAAATTCAATCATTTAGGCTGTACACAGTGGCATATTATTACACATAATCAATACGTCATCACTAACAGGTTAGGTAAAATATAATGAATATATAGGCTGATATAGTGATATAGTGACTTTAGCGATGAAGTTATCTCCTGGAAACTAACAAGCTATGGACACTTTCTTATGGCTTTTCTGAGGTAAATGATACGTGACATTGTTTAAAAGCTGTTTTATTGATGTCTTTCCACATTTGAAACAATGTTTGAATGTTCATTCATGTTTATTCTGTAACTAGTATTAATGAGGAAGACATGATTGCGTTTCCTCCTGAGGCGCATCTGCAGAGATCTGTCATTAAAGAGCGTCAAAACGGCACTTTCTGTTTGAATTTCATGATAAAATGGATCAAACTTGAAAGATGTCACTTTGTTATCGAAAGTTACAAAACACAGAGCTTATTTTAAACTGAAGACCTTAAAGTTGCAATGAAATGCATTCAGTTCACACATGCACCGAACCGATTCGATACGAATACGTGTGCCAATACACCCCTAGCATTTAATCTAATATTAGTCTCTCCCGAGGTTTACCGTAGTCTGGCAGATCCAGGCCGTATCCAGATGAGATGAAGGACCTGCATCTAGACATGATGAAGTGTCAACTAAACGATCCCTGTGAATTTACGAGTAAATTGGCAATATCACTTTGTAAAAAAGACTAAGCGTCTGCACACACACACACACTCAAACACACAAACCTTTAGACTAAACATGCAAATGAATGACAAGAAAGCATTAAAAGCCTTCGGTTTTCAGTTAGAATTAAAGATGTCATTTAAGCGGCTCCTAATTAAAAAAATTAAAAATTAATGATTTTTACAACAGAAGGGATTCAATCGAAAACCTACTTTAGCTCGATTATAACTTTATCCTCGAGCTGCTGTAATCTGTCCATTAATGTTCCTGTTGTCAGTGTGAAGCTGCTTTGAGACAGTCTGTGTTGTGAAAAGCTTCTCTTCTCAGTACATGTTCAGTTTGTGTCTCTTCTGATCTTCTGAGGGTTGTGGTCTGGAGCTGGCCTCTGCTTACGTTAACATATTTTACTTGCATCAATACATTTCCTGTTTGTGTCAATGGCTTTAGCAACACACACATTTTTTATTGTGCATTTGATCAGATTTCTACATTGCTAGACATTTATTTTCTAACTGTCTTCATTTTTTTGCAGTTATAACAATGCTTCTGTCCCTATAGACCCATGTTCATCCACACCCATAATGAAACACGCGTCATCTTTACAGGATGTGGTACACTTGAGTTCACACCGTGTGTGTTTTTATCAACACAGTTTTAGATGTATAGTTTCCTTGATTTTCTTTCTTGTAAAAAGCTCAGTTTCTCTCGTCACAGGAGTGAAAATGAAACAATCGCTTTGACTTCGACAGCAGCTTCAGCGCATCAACATCCTCCTGAAGATGAACAGGTTAAGGTTCATTCGTCAGTGAATTACAGCTCACATCGATCTAACGGTTCATGATAATTCTCTGTTAAAGGAGATTCAGAATGGCGTTTCAACTCTTCATCAGGTTTAATGACGAGAGAGACACAGTGTTAGATGTGGCGGATTCATCAGAAGAGTTTGATAATACTAAAGTCAGAGAAGTGAAGGAGAAATTCAAACGTGTGGCTCCTGAAACACCTGGTAAGCTAAATATTAATTTACCCAGAGATAAAACAAATCATGTATTTTTTTCTGTTGGCATTTTAAGACAAGAGTTAAACTGCAGAGTAACTTTATAGCAATTATCTGTTCATAAACAGAATTTCTTGTTTCAGTGATATTTGTATTAAATTATATTGATATTCAAGTGTCAGTTCCAGTCAATATGTTGTCAATGTTTTTCTTTTGTCAGACATTGATCGCATAAGGGTGATTTTTGGAACTGATCAACTGGATGATGAGAAAACGCTTGGGTTTTATGAAATCACACATGGATCTGTTCTTATCTTTGTGATGAGAACGGAAGGTGGAAAAAAAGAAGGTGAAACTAGTGATGAAGGAGCAGAAGGTATGATTTATGTTTTTAAATGCATAATCCTGTTCAGATGTAAATCACTGCTTTTAAAAAAAAAAAAAAAAAAAAAAAAGTATGTCTGATATTTTTTATCAGTAAATAAATATCAAGAATCACAAATTGCATAATTTTACTTCTTGTGCATGTCAAAAAAATGCATTTTTTAATTTTTACTCTCACAGGTAGAGGACTTCGCAGGACTGAATCCATGGAAAGACTTTATGTAAAAATGTAGTTATATGTTAGACTCTCTTGGCATTCAGAATTTAATATTTCACATATTGCAAGAAGCACTGATTTTTCCTAGAGGTTTGGTCAACTTGTCTCAGACAATGTTCAAAGAGAGATTTGGAGAGATTTGGCTTGCAAAATGAGTGATGACACAACAGCAATATAGGAGCCCTTATGTTGTATTTTTGCACCATTAGACACACAAGAAGACTTTTTCCTACTTTCAAACATGTTCATATGTTGTATTTTGAAACTGCATAACAACAACATCAGTGCATCACTCGAATAATTAAAGTGTTACATTAAATAAATAAATGTTTGTGTGTGTGTGTGTGTGTGTGTGTGTATATATTCAAGAACATACACACTCATTTTTATGTGTGTATGTTCTTTATGGGAAAGTGCTTATGCAATTTAGCTTATTGAGTTCATATTCTGGTCACATCTGTTTGCTGGTATAGGCCGGTGTCACAGACGGGGCTTAGATTAAGCCAGGATTAGTCCTTAGTTCAATTAGGGCATTTAAATAGCTTTTATAAACTACCCTAGAAAAACACATCACTGGTGATCATCTTGAGACAAAACAATGGCACATATTTTAAGATATGTCAGTACAAGATGCTTTCAGTTAAAACAGCTCAAATGTGCATTTTAGTCTGTGACTAGCTTAAGCTCAAGTCTGTGAAACCAGCGGATAACATGCATCCTCAAATCTTTTATTTAAATAAAAAACAGTGTCGTTTACAGCTGAAACGGCGACAAACTTCATGGTACCTGGCATGAACTCTGGCAGCTGATACATAAAAACTTTATAATAATAATAATAATAATACACCAGGGGCCTGTACCATGATGGTAGTTGAACAAACTCAGGGTTGTAGGATTAGTTTCGAGTAGACAAAACCAAACCACTCCAATCCGGCTTTGTTGGTACCATGATGCTGATCATCAACTTTCTCTGTCAACTCAGGCTTTGATCCTGAGTTTGTGGAGCGCGTGCACATGAATCCGTGACATCAGTGGTGAACAGCCAATCACATGCCTTACAACAGAGAGATACAATGTTTCACTTCTCGCAAGAGTCAAAACTCTCTTGCTGAAAATGAAGAATTTAAACGCATTTACACTAATGGAAAATACTTGTCTGTGAAAGAGGACAAATAAAAGAAATGATCTTTCTCTATCAGTGCAAGTGATAGTTGTGAAGTTAGTTTATATAGTTGATAATATATAGCGATATAAACTCAAATATACAAGGTTACATGTAGTCATATTTAAAGAGTATATTTACACCTTATTTATATTACATATGATCTGTATATATTAATATTCATTGAAACTAAATGCTTAATAACAAATGTTAAACTAAACTTGCATGTGTGTAATGGATTAATAAAAATATAGATTATACAAATCATATATAAACCATAACATAATTCTAAGTAATTATCATTAAAACCAGACAATTTCATCATTAAATAGTGTAGTGTTTTTACTACATAATGACATTTAATTTGGAGGAAGAGAAACTGGAGGAGTGACTTTATTGTGTTGGGTGTGTCAGTGTCATTTTGCTCACATCTGATTGGTCCAATTTCAGTTTGAGATCTCTTATTCAGAACATAACCTGCCCCGGAGCAGGTTAGCCGTGGAGCGTAAGTTACCATGGTGATGAACACCGCTAAAAGTCAAATTACTTTCATGGTACCTAAAACCCAGGATTGGCGCAAACTAATCTTAAACCTGGCTAGCCAGCTAATCCGGCTTCATGGTACAGGCCCCTGTGGGAACTTTGCCTCATTATTTTAAAACACCACTGAGAACGGTCTAGTTTTTACCGGGCAAAGAGCAGAAACGGCGAGAAAGACCGTGACAGCTGCCAAAGGAAATCTGCCATCTAGGGATTCACCCGGAAGTGGCGCTGTGACTTGCTGCTGCCAGGATTTTCGCTTGATCGCTCTTTCATGGCGTCTCACGCCTCTCGCCTCACGTCACGTGACTCATGCTCTGTGCTGCGACTGCATGGAACAGACTGTTGTCTATGGAGATACTTTGTGTCTTTTTTATTCAATCAAACATACTGTGTTTGAAAGCAAAAATAATTATATTGCAAATAAAAATAAAATTATGCAAATAAAAAGGTCTTTTATCTTAAAAATCTGTTTTAATTGCAAAAATAAAGTTATTGATAGTAAAACTCTTTGCAGTGTGAGTAAAACTGTGTTTTTCTTTGTGCAGTTTGCGACTCTGAAACCTTTGCTTGCGAGTTGAAAAGTTTTGAATTCAAGTAAAGCTGTTGCCTCCTCCGCCAAAGCGGGAAATCATTTCTGAATTCGGATAAAACTTTTGTTTTCCATGCTCTACAAGCAGCCACAGACATGCTGTAATCCCTCTGTGACCCTGCGACGGTTGGAGCTGTCTCTGTTATAATAGATATATGCATTTCTGATGCTCAGGAGGAGAACAGCGAATCCTAAAGCAGGGTTTGTCAGCTCTGGGCCTCAAGATCCTCTTTCCTGCAGAGTTTATCTCCAGCTCTAATCAGTTGAGAACCCCTGGTTTAGACTTTGATGTTAGTGCACCTGTCACTCAAATCTGTGTCACTGCATCTGTGATAAAGTTCACACGCGTCACTACAGGAAGCAGAAAGTGTTGCATGGCTGCTCGGCTCTGTTTCAGCTCAGAGGAGGAGGATCTTGTGGTTAGGTGCTGTAGAGTCAAACACAAACACTCAGTGATCTGAAAGTGAAGGAAAAACAGACTGAGGAGAGAAAATAACAGAAATGACATTTTCCCACTCACTTGAATATTCACACTATATTCACTCTTGAATATACTGAATGATACAATCGATAATCTTGATGTGGCTTTACAGACGGCAATACGATTTGTAGTTCTTCTCATTTTCCTACTATGTTTTAAAAGAAATAGACGTCAAACACAAGATTTCTGGTTCTACATCAGCTGACGAGGAAACATTGAAGAGGACAACAGGTAAGAGAACAGATGAATATGAAAAAATTATTTATATATTGGATCAAAGATTCCTCACAGAAACACATCTGTCAGGATCAATTAGTAAAATGTAAAAAAATTAATTTGTATTTTAAAAGTTGATAACTCAACATCATTTGCCTAACCTGAGTGTACAGCTTCTGTCTGACTTTGAGCAAGACTGAACAGAGAATTAAACTTTTAAACTTTAGTTGATCGCAGCACTTAAAGTGCTCTGTGGTGAAAATCAAATTTTTAATGTTGTTTATATCTATGTGGTGTTTTTATAATGCTTTAAGTGTGCAAATGTGCAAATTCATAAGTCAACACCATTGCTGAGTATTTTATATTTAAAACTTCAGTGAAAAAGACCCGCGGTTTGAAACCACTGATATTTATGACAAACAAACTACCTTGTAACCGGCAGGCTTTAGCATATCATTAACTGTGACTGCTGTGAAGCAGGAGAGCCTCGAGAGAAACCAGGTTATCCTGGAATATATTTCTGTTGATATGAAAAATCGTATAGATTTAGCAATATGGCGGGTCTATGATGTATATTACGATGTGATGACGAACTATATGCCTTTCTGCACTGATGATCTGAGTGTTCAAAGCGTTTGTAAGGATACTGATTGTTAGAAGCTGTCTGACTCTCAGATGAAGAACAGAACATGGTTTTTGTAACATTAGCATCTCATTATTAGCTGTTTGATAATGTAGTCAAGCCAAAGGCTAATCATATTAATCACTGTGTCCGACAGAACTGTCGCAAGGGTCAAGTGTGCGAGCACATAAGGCCTCACGCCAAAGTAAAGTGACAGCTGAACTTACAAAAAGACAATAGATAAAGTGCATGTTTTTGTCCTTCGAAATATTTTAATACTATAAAACAATATTGCTCTGAGCGTGAGCATGTGATAGTGATTCATGCGCATATGTCAGTCAGTGTGGAATCACATGTCACGTTTGGAGAGAGCTTTATTCAGTCCATTTCAAATTCTGAATCTGGCCGCCTCAAACCATAGATATTACCTGAGAAGTTCAGCTAAATATGCTAGAAATCCGCACTCATTCAAGGAGGAGCATTTATTGTACGGACAGAGAATACACGAGCGCCTGCAGGATTTCATCTGAGAGACACAGGAGGATCATCAGGTGATTCAGTGAGAGAGCAGTCCAAACCAATGCCAGTGGATTCAGACGGTTTTACCAATTCAGAATTTACAACACAATTTAAGCGTCAATAAAAATGTGAGCAGTTCAGTTACACAGCTGTTAAACTGAATATATGTGAAGAGAAGCAAGCTTTTTTCTGAAATATCCACAGCACAGACAACAAATTGTTCTCACAACAGTAGACTCTCTGAGCTGACATGAGTGAGTAAAAAAATAAAAAATAAACATGGAATATCAACCAACTAAACAAATGAGAATGGACAAAGAACAACATACATGACAATAATGAACTAAAAATCGTAAGCCGGGTGCACATTTGTCTAAGACAAATTTTGAGAATCCTAAACGATTCCTGTAATCCTAGGCTAAAAACTGTAGTCTTTGATCGCTAGTTTGACATGTTCACCGACAGCCGATTAATGACCGTTGGGATGAAATTCTGGCAGTGTCAGAAGATTTGGCACACAGTCCTGCAGTGTGACTTTAATGACAAACGTCAAATTGTCTTGTCAGAGAGGAGGACAGAAGATGTACAGATGTTCAGTAGTCATTACTGACACTGTCTTTTAGTCAGAAACAGTCTTTGGGTTTGATCAAGTTCCTCTAAAACATATTTCAGAGCCTGAAGACACAGAAACCCAGAGAGGATCATTTCCAGAGTCTCTCAATGAACACCCAGATAAGCGGTAAGAAATAAAACCTTCATCTGATCTGAAAATCCTCCTTCCATAAAGCTTGTGAATCATGATCTGAAAACTCTTTCTCCGTCTCTGAATCCATGAGGAGATGTGAAGCTCCTGCTACAGTAAAGCTCTGATGCTCACGTTACTGTCTGTGTTTGTCACAATGATCTGCTTTGTTTTCTGGTTTGATCTTCATTCAAACATTTATATTTGGGTTGTTTTCTGAAGATGGACATTATTAACACAATGATAGATGACTTCTCACATTTCATCTCATTGCTGTTAAAGCTGATGAATATTGATTGACTTGTGTCCAGATCTACTCATTTTTAAGCTAGTCAACATTTGTTTCTGATCTCGATGGACACTCAATGGCTCTGTATGCTGTAAGATCTGCTGGATGTGTTTCTGAAGTTTCTCTGGTCAGCTGGATTGACGTCAGTCAGTGTTAATAATGTGTTTCTTACTTAAGGACACTGTGGGCTGGAGAATCAAGGCTCCTGCTGCTTGAATGCAGTTCTTCAGACGCTCTTCATGACGAAGGAGTTCAGGGAACATGTCGAGAGGTAAAGAAACGTCTTTCACTTCCTGCAGTGGAAACAACTGCTGATCAATAAACACTCAATGTCTTCTGTAGTGTTTCATCTGATGATGACTTCATTAAAGAGCTGAAGAAATTGTTCAATGAATTGGAGACACAGAAAAATGCAGTTTCAGCAGCTGGGATCACAGAGAGCCTCGGCATTACAGACGGTTGGTCTCTTTTATTGATGTTTCCAGCATTCAGTCAATATTCCTGTTGATAAAAGTTATTCAGTATCAGTGTTTGATTATGTGCTTCTCTCCATCAAACCCAAGTTCATAAAGAACAAGATGCAGCAGAACTTCTGCATTTGATCCTTAAAAAGACTCCTGGATCCTCTGAGGTAACTAGTTTCTTCTGGATTATTCTGTCATCTTTTGTCTCTTTCATGAGGAGCATCAATCATCTCACAGCAGTTCAGCTCTGGAAGTGTTTCTCCAGAGAAAGTTCAGAGAGTTGACTTTTATTAGGGGCCAAGCCCCGAAGGTGTGTAGGCATCTGTTGTAATCGTTGGCATTCTTTTTAATTATTCTGCTTCTCTCTGGAAGTCTATGGCAACCCATAGAACCGTATGCAGGAAAGTTGTGAAATTTGGCACACAGTTAAAGGACAGTCTGAACTGTGTCCATAGCAAATTTGGAGTCTCTAACTCAATCCCTCTAGCGCCACCAGCTGTCCAAATTTGCACTCATGTTTATGTTAATAACTTTTGAACTGTAAAGGTTAGAGACAAATTAAAATTTGATAATTTTTCCACCATTTTGAATTTTTTGAAAAACCTACTTTTTCGAACTCCTCCGATTTTCATGAAAATTGAACCAGATCATCTTCAGATCATGCCGAAGAAAGTTATTCAAAAGAATTAAAGTTGATTTCTCAAACCGTTTTCGAAAAACATGCAAACAAATTTTACGTAGCACCTGCGAAAATAGATATTATGCTGTATCTCTGCAACGCTTTATCATATTCAGACCAAACTTGGTACATGTCATCACAAGCATGACCTGAGGCAACCTCCAGCGTTTCGGCACAGTGCCACCTACCGGTTCGGAGATATGAAAAATAGCTTTTTTTGCTTATAACTTCTGATGGGTTTGTCCAAAAATCATAAATTTCAAAATGATATCCAATTTTCCCATATCGGCCATATTGGACATTTTGAATTTTATGCTAAAATGCTGTATTTTACGAACACAATTGCGTATCATTATGAAACTCAGTATGGGTCATCAGCACAATACCCTGAAGGAGCCTGAGAAGTTTCGGACCAGCGCCACCTAGTGGAGAATCTTTTTCTCATATGTTTATAACTTTTGATCTGGTTGACTTATTTTCACAGGAGTCACATCCTTAGACTCCTGAATCCGAGTCCAACGATACCAAACATGCTAGGTTTCGACTTACGGTTTGTGCGGCATGGTGATTTAGCGCTTAAAAACGATTGCGAATATGTTTGAAACCGTTTGTCCGATTGAGACGAAACCAGCATTGGAAACACGGAACCTAAGCTGGTTAACCACAAGTTTCAGCCCAAATGTCAAAATTTTGATAGGAAGTGGCAAAAAAAAAATCAAAACAAAGTCGTCCATGGGTCATTTTTTATGATCTCTTACATATAAATGTCTAAACTCCAAAACGAAATGAGATACTTGCACCAAATTTGATACACACATGCATGGGGTCACCCTGAGCACACACACACAAAAAAAAATGGTGGGATTGTGCCTCTTGGTGGCGCTATAATTGAACAAAACATGAAATTTCCATTAACTACAATACAGTATTATTATATAAAATGCTATATTATATGAATGCATTTATGTACCATTACGAAACTCTGGATTTGCATCATCATCACCATGCTCTGAAGGCACACAATAGGTTTTGAGATGGCGCCTCTTTATAGTCAAATTGTATAATGAAATTTTTGAAAAATGCTAATAGCTTTAAATAAATTTTGCCTATTGTAATGAGACTGATCTTAACTAATTACGTGGGTCATGCTGAGAACATTGATGCCAATTTTGCCATAGTCAGCCAAACTTTCTGTGAGTCATTTTGATTTTCTTTAAAAACATACTTTTTTGAACTACTCTTAAACCGTTTGTCCAATTTTTACCAAAATCGAATCGTATCATTGTCAGACCATGCTGGTAAAATGTTATGGATTTCATGTTAATAGATGAAACCATATTTATTTACCACAGCAACAAATTAGAGGCTTAATGCCAAAATGACTCTTGAGGCTGTATCTCTGCAATGCTTTTATACATTGACACCAAACTTTGCGAGTGTCATTGTCACCTCACTCTGACCATACTTCATTGATTTAATCACAGCGCCACCTATTGGTCGAAAGAGATGAACCAGTAAATCTTTATTATTGACTGTATTTGTGATTTTTCAGCTCTTTTGCCTAAAATGATCTTAATACGTCTTTAATTGCTCACTGTTGCAGTTGGTCTGATGCTCCCAGCCATGTAGGCTGGCTTCTTGTGCTGCTTTTGTGCTTGGCCCCATAATTACTGCTTGCAGCTATATTTTAGTTTTGATCTCTTTCACTGAGGCCTTCTGCTTCTTCATTACCTGCACAAACTTACTTCACATGGATCCTTGACTATCATTTGCTGACATGTGACATAAATAAAGGTTTATGAGCAGTCTAATGTGATGGAGGCTAAACTGAACAAAATGTTCTCATTACAACAGATTTACTATGCTTTACTATGCTTTACTATGCAAGTTTTGCATGGAAACGGCCATGAGCAATTTTTTTTTCACAACGTTGTCCTATTTTAACCCTCTGGAGTCTGAGGCTGATTTGGGGCCTGGAGAAGTTTTGACATGCCCTGACATTTGTGCTTTTTTCAGTTGTTCATAAACATATTAATGGGAAAAGTGTCATTACACTGTATTCAGCACAAACTAGGCTACCATAATATGTGAGGAACATGTATGTACATGTTTGTGTTTTTGAAGGAATAACGTTTATGCGTGGTTATTGAAAAAACAAAAAACTTAAGTCACTGAAATAAGCCAAAAAATATATATTAAATCTGTGTTCACAAGACTTCTGGGTATTGGAGATTGTAGACTAGAGTTTTTGCTTCAAAATTATGTAAAAATTATCCTTCCTACTCCTTCATATAAAACAATAGAGAGATTTAAATTTTCTAAAACATCTTTGGTCAAGAAACACAGTATGCGTGGAGGCGTGAATAATCATGAATAATGGATGATTCTCACCTGAGAAGACATAAAGAGCTCTAATGAGCTGCATAAATAATGAGCTCTTTCAGTCAGGTAGGCTGTGAAAAAAACCCCTCTGTGATCATGTCTCAAGCTCATTATGGTGTAAATCAAACATACAGAAAAAACAGAAATACTGTGAAATATTATTACAATTTAAAATAATGGTATTCTATTATATTCTTTAAAATATAATGTATTTCTGTGATGCAAAGTGTCTGAACAATTATGTTACCTCTATGGCATTTCATATAGGCTTTTAGCTTAAAAGCATGCACATTTGGAGAAATATTGATGGATTCTCGTATGTTTATGTCAATTTTCTATACAGAGGAGTAATATTTATTCAGGATTTATTGTCATTACTATGAGTGCTGGATACTGTGTTTTCAATTCATACTTGCAGCCGGAGGGCGCTCTGTGCACCTTTAGTCCACAAATGCCTGCTAAAGAAGAATAGGCAGGAACTAACCGAACTAACAGAGGCCAGAGATCGCTAACTATGGCTATTCAAAACACTTTTCAAGACAATAAATACACGATTGAGACGATGTATGCATGTATTGTCTCAGAATTTGCGTCTGAATAGCGCTGGCTCCGTGGGTGTGGCCGCATTAGCGGATAATGAGCTGAATCAAGGACTTCTGACATGGCTCTCTTTTCATACAGATTACATAAACACAGAATGTTTGTTTTCGATTTGACTTACACGATTTAAAACCTGACATTTCATCGTTTTTTTAGACATAAGTCTAATTTTTTTGTGATTAGTATTCACTAAGTTACAGTTCATTTTCTGAGAACTATCAGATTGGACTTCGTTCAGAGGGAGACGAGAGATCATGCATCATGTTAGTTTTCTTTATTTTGCAAAAAGCACAACATTTTGTTTTTACTCTGAGTGTACACAAATAAAAGAAGATATTCAACAAATTAAAATGGTGTATAACTCTTAATTGTATGTGCAACATTGACGGAGTATTTTGAGTCTCTTTCACACTGGTAAGAAAAAAACCGCGGTGGTATCGCCGGCGATACCTCAGATCTCAAAGTGTTAATTTGGTAGGGGCCCAAAACATTCCATGCCAGCAGGCACGTGCATACATAGACAAAAAAGGGGCTTGAGCACCTGCCCTTTTTCTCCCTCGAGAGAAAGTGCCCTTTTTTCTGGGGTGCTTTTTTTTTTTTTTTTTTTTTTTAATAAATGAATATATATTCCTGTTTGCGCACAGCTTCCCTGTCAAACAAATATATTTACTGAATAAAACAAATAAAAAAAAAAGGTCGGCTTTGTCGAGTTCAGATGCCCTCACTCCGCGACACGCCATTCATGCCTGCACGCACGCACGCACGCGCGCCACGCCCCACCTCACCTCACCTCGAGTTTGCTGCTGGCTGAAGACTTGTGACAACTATTCCCGCGAAAATGCAACTGATGTCTGGCGATGAGAAGCGAAAAAGAAAAAAAGCCCTAGATGGATGCATCCCGTGCATTTCTTTCAGTTAGGCTAGCCTATGTTCACAAACCTGAAAGTTTTGGCTATTTAAGGCTTATTTATACATTTAACGCTGCATTAATAGTTTGACCACCATCGACACATCTGCCTGATTTGATACTAATGAAATTTATGTCATATTATAATTTCAATCATTTTATTGTGCTATGCATTGCGTTTTGAACCATGGTAAAGATATCGGTTGGGCTGTCAATACCAGAAGAGGAGCATCCATGAACCACATTCTTAGACAGTTTTCTAAGGATGCATGGTTTATTAAAACTATTTAAAAACCATAATACAGCATCACATAATGCTATTCTTAAATCTACGCTTACACGGGATAATCCAGCTACTGGACTCACTGGAGTCTAAGGGGTTGAAGCTGTCTCATCTGGCTTGAAGGACCACTATGGGTTTGAACTAAGTTGAAATTTCTAGCTCATCACCTAGCATCCTTTCTGATGTCACCATTTATTTGGACCATTATTTGCTCCTCAGAATCACAACCTGTTCTTCCAGTGTTTTTATCATCGGACTCACACTTGGATTGATATGGTACAAACAACACCACTGTTACTGTCTTTACAGTGTGTCCAATCATTGAGCTCTAGGAAGCCTCCAGAACTGAAGTTCAGTTGTGGTAATGGGCGCTGTGTTTCAGACACACTGTAAGCAGTAGATCAATCACAACAGACTGGACCATCTGACCAATCAGAGCAGAGCAGGCACTTGGAAAGAGGGGTTTAGAGAGACAGACCCTGCGTTCCATTCGGAAGGGCTCATCCCTATGCCCTAATCCCTTCAGAGGGTTTACCTTCCGGAGTGAGAGCTTCGAAGGGATGAAGGGTTTAGGGGTCAAAAAAACTCTTCTTTTGGAATGCACTTCAGCGTCATCTTAACGAGACAATCAAGGAGGAGTAGATTGTGCAAGCTGCGCCCTTTGTTTAACGTTAGTTTATTTATTTATTCACTCATTTATTTATTTATTTATTCTAGGTTTATCGCACCATCTATGTATTTTAATCATCTGAATGGACTGATAAGGGAGCTGTAAAGTATTTTTGTTGAAGTACAATGTCGTTTTGACCATAATAATGTACCAAATCTAACTCGTATAAATATTACAGTAGTATAGAAAAATACTATACATACATTTATAGGTAAAATCGAACTCTGAGCCTCCTGACGCCAAACATCTTCCTTGTGCAAAGGATCATGGGGGCCCGAGGTGTTTCTTCAGTTGTACCCTTCGAAGTCCTTCATTCCGAAGGGCCCTTTGAAGTGGCCAGTTTTGAGCACTTCGGTTTGGAACGACCCTTCAATATGGCGGCCATGATTGTTTTCACTCCGAAGTGCCCTTCGGAGGGCGATATATCCCGTTTGGAACGCACCATGAATCTTTGGATGCGTCATTTAAGAATCATTGAAAAATGTGGTGATGTGCAATGTATATAATGAGAAAATGAAAGTGTTTTTGAGCTTTGATGCATGTAAACCTGTTTTAGGAGACTTCTGAAACAAAATTAGGAACTTCTTGCGTAAAGCTGGAAGTAATGAAGGATAATGAGTCCTCATCTGCCAGTGAGACCCTGCCATGAGTTTGGAAACCATTATTTTAAACTGCTTATTGAGACATTTAATGTATTCTGAAGTCATATACTATTTGTGGGTCTTCAAGTTCTTATATCAGGTCAAGTCACTTTTATTTCTGTAGCGCTTCATACAGTACAGATTGTGTCAAAGCAGCTTCACTGTAATAATCAGGAAAATATCAGAATCAATGATGGAAACTGGAGATTCTGCTGTAAAGCAGCTCTACAAGACTGTCATAATTCAGCTCAAATTCAGCTCATGTCTCCTGCTTCTGTTGCCACATTTGCCCTTTGGGGTCTGATGCTTTGTTAAATTGAGTATCAATTAGGGCACTGCTTTATTTAAAAGAAATATATTTTATATTGAATTACCACCCCTCAACCACTTGTTGTCATGTGACACAATTAAGGTTTATGAGCAGTTTAATGTGATGATTATTTTAATTATTGTGATTATTTTAACATGATTAAAGAATGATTAAAGCATGCATATATCTGTGGTCATAATTAAATCTTTGACACCTTTGTAGATTTTTAAGGGCACAATCAAGACCACAATAACATGGAGGCTATGCGGACACAAGCAAGAAAGCTTGGAGGCTTTTCTCTCATTGACAGTCTCTTTTAAAGACTCTCAGGATGTGGTAAGCAGATCTTTGCTCATCTGAATTACTCTCTAAGAGTGTTTAAATTCTCTCAGTAGGGCTGATTCACTAATGTTTAATGTTTACGGTGTTCATACTGATTCATCAATCTTATGATGAAGCCAATAGTGACATTTAGATTCATTATTCATTCATTTAGATTCATTAAATATAAATATTTGGTCACATGTTTGTTAAAGTGAACCTTTAATTCAAAAACATAAAAATAGCATTTAATTTAGTTCATTTGAGCACTTTCCAGTAACAAACAAAAGCTTTTTCTTATCCAAATAGCGCTCATCAAGCTTCATTAAGCACAGCTGATTGGTTCCTGCTGTATCAGCTCTCTGCTCAACCTTCAAACACAGCATTTGCTGTAGAAGTTGCAGCTGCCAATATGAACTACACATGAATTACTGGAGCAGATCTATAGAAAGCCCCGTACTTGCTCTGTAGCAGCAGCAGCAATGGATCTATTCTGCCGAAACCAAACATATCAATATTATCATATCCATTACCATGCAAAACACTCATTATTAATCATAAAAATGAGGAATGAGACTCAATATGTCATATGTATCTAAACAACATTGATCTTTGCTCCATTGCTCATTGAAACATGGCTTCAGTGGGACTCTGTTGAATATATGTCTATATTTTAAATGTGTATTAATGTACAAGCACGTCACAATAATCGAAATGATCAGTGCAACAGTGCAATCTTATTTATTTATTTATTTTGAAATATTTCTTTCCATTTAGGAAGATGCTGTAGAGGCACATATTGATCAAATGTGTGGAGAGTATCCGTTGAATTGTTTTCATTGTAACAGCACAGGCTGTAAAAAGGCAAGTATCTTTTCTATCAGGTAATATCTGTTTCAATTAAATAATTTGTGAAATATAGTGTGGATTGATTTACATTTAAGTAAATCAGTTTAAAATGGCTCTGTTAACAGTAAAACTGCAGTACATAAACTCTTCCATACTTTAAATAAAAAGAAAACACACAATAGCATTTAAGCTGAAATACTGAAAAGTTATAAAAACTGGGTCATTAATTTAATAATAATGCAAATACTCTTTTCTCTTTTGATTGGTCACAGAATCCTCATGTGGTTGTAACATATACTTTGTTTGGGTGTTAAACTAGTTAGTAATAATTTGTTGTTGATTTGCATCTAATTGTTCAATGCTGTATTTGCTTCATGAATACTTTGTGAAGAAAGAAAGCACAACTAATTCATGCTGTTGTTTTCATATTAAATTATTGCAGTGTAATATGAACTCAATTATTTTCTCAACAGGAAAGTGAGATGATCAACTTTCCAAAGCTACTGATTATTCAGTTGTCCAGGTTTGAGAAGGTCTCATATGGCTACAGAAAAAATGTTTGGAAAGTGATCATTCGTCCTCAGATTAAGGTACTGAAATAATTTGTGCCTCAGCCCTACAAAGTTTAGCTCCAGCTTAATGAAACACAATGATCCAGCTAATCAAGTCCTTCGGTCTCATTTGAAAATGACGGGTCTGTGTGCTGGAGCAGGGTTGGAACTAAACTCAGTAGGGCTGTGATCCTCCAGGAACTGACTGAGGTATCAATATATTTTTGGATGCATGTGTTGGATGTCTTATTGACCCTTCTGAGTTCACTCATGAGCGGGTTAGTAGAGAACTCAATGACTCAAGCTGCTCGTGTCCAGTAAGGGAATCATCCTCACTGTGAAGTGCTGGAGGCTCCAGGAACAGTTGAACACACCTGCACTGCAGTGCCGGGAATTACAGTTACACCCCATAATAGACCTGAATGATCAATGAAGACCAGGAGTCAAAGCTGAAGTTCAGTCAGGTGACAGGATTTACTGAAACAGAGTTCTCCACACTTTCAAAGACTGTAGAAAACCAGTAAGAGATCCAGCCTCAAACTAACGTAGAATACAGAAACACTAGTACTTACAGTTGAATAATCAGTTAATTTTGTAATGAACCCCCCATCGGCCTAAAAACAGAATCCAACAGCTTGGGTGAAGGTCTAATGCGTGTATGTCTTTTCAGCACACCTGTGAAGTTCACTAATTTTTAGAATTAAGTTTCTCCAGGCCTCCCTGCCCAGCGTATGCAGAGTTACTGGAGGTTATGGATCGCGCTTTGGGCAGGCTGCAGCTGCTTTGGGAGCGCGCCAGGAAAGAGACCGTGTGCGGTCGGCTCAACGAACGGTTTCTTTCTGACCATAACCTGGTAACTCCAGTGAGCCTTCCATTCCTTCCCGATCTACACTTTGAGATCGAGAGGGCATGGAAGAACCCATACTCGGCTCATGTCCATCTACATCAGCGAGCGAATTTCCCTGATGTTGAGTAGTTGAGCCAGCATGGGTATGTGTTGATGCCCCCTATTGATGAGACATTTGCAAACTACCATGTAGCCAGTAAAAGTTTAGGGAGTTTGGGGCAAAACTGAAGTTATTTTGGCTAGAATGATGACATGCAGGCCACAAAATGGCTGCTGTTTAGCCACCTGTGTTTAGAGTAGCTTCTCAGCTAGTGTTTCTCTAGTATGGTTTGAGCCTTAATCGGCCGCCTTGCACTGTTGGCTTGTTGAGCTTCGCTTTGTCTCCTCTTATTTGAGAAGATTTAGAGTGAAGCCCAGGCTTTTGCTAGGTGTGTGGCCCAGTAGGCCACAGCTTAGCGGTCTAGGCTAGAGCTAGGTTAGGTGTTTATTGTCTTAATCACCCTCTGTAATTACTATCCCTTGTTAGGTTGTATATTTCCTAGTTCTGGCCTCCTCCTGAGGGAATTTACATTCAAGTTTGAGTTACAGTGCTAGTTTTTTAGCTTCCGTCCTCTAGGGCTCAGTACAGATCTATAAGTTCTGTTTGGTGAGAGCATTTATCCCCTTTGGATGGCATGTATTTACAAAGCATTCATTTGCTTTGAGTTCTAGCCTTTGCCCTACATATATGTGAGCCTTACTAACTAGTGCTGCCACAGGTTAGCACCTGTTCTCATAATAGTAGGCTGTTTTGGCCTCTATTTAAGAATGTGGTGACTTTTGTACTCCCCGGTTAGGGTTTGTGTTTCACTGAGTGCATCACCTGTTGGATTGCACACTCAGGCTGAGTGTAGAGAGTCTTACTTTTAGTTTGGTCTCTGTTAGCTCCCGCTATGTGATCATTGCACACAGCTATATTGCATATAACTGCAGAAGTCATTGGCTCCTTTGTCTTTAGCCTCCTTCTAGTTTGCAGCTTTCAGGTGCTGTTGGGATATGGTCATGAGTTTGCTCACGTACATTAACGCTGCCACAGGTTTATGCTTGTGTCTGTTTGAGGTTGTAGGCCTCCCTTAGACCATGTTAGCATTTCATTGTATCCTGTATTTATAAGTTGGTACATTGTCTGTTGGAATTTGTAGACTTAGCTCAGGTTATGTTAAGCTAGTTACCCACAACTGTTTGTTGGGTCTAGAGTTGGTCTCCCTTATACCTCTAGCTGGCACCACGTATGGTTGGAGTTGTAGGCCCTATTTAGGCCTCCTTTCAGGCTACGTGTTGGCACAGTTTTGTGTTGGTATTCTGTGACTCTTCACCATGGGTGGGTCGTGATTGCCACTAGCATTTGCTTCCTTGAGCATGGTTTTTCCTTTAGTTCTAGTTGAGCTAAGTAGCTACCTCGTAAATAACTTGGTTCTATTTTGCTCCTAGAACTTTAGTGACCACTAGCTAGCGCCGTGTGTTGACAGGTAGGCCTCCTTTGAGAACATGCTGGTGTATGTTAAAGTGTACTCCTCTTGCCGAGAGTTAGTTAGAGATGCTTTACTGAGTATGCTGCTGGCTGGCCAGGGCCCCAGGTGACTTATTAACCTCCTTGTAGTTCGGTTATTTGTTCTTCCTGGAGCTTGAAACAGGCTGATGCAACATGTCTGACTGAGGTTATACTGTAGGCCCGTTTTTGGGCCTTCCTTAGTTCATGATGGCGTATGTTGTACTCCTCTTGCTTTAAAGAGTAAAAGGTTCTTTTACCAAGTGCACTGTTCATTGGATTGTGTTGGATGGACTGTCATGTGGGCACTTACAGTTTATCTGCTGTTACTGAAGTCATATGGTTTGTTCTTGCTCCCAGCAAGCTGGATGTTCAGGTGTGCGGCCTTGTCAGGCTCTTGGAATTCCCACTATGTGACTAAGTATACTAGTGTGATATGTAGTTCTCTTTGCAGAATTTTGTCATGTTGTAGACCCCTTTCCGGCCTCCATGATGATGTGCCTACAGTATGGTCTGTCTGTTAGGTTGAGCTTTGTACTCTCCTTTAGGGTTGTTTCTGTAATTGTGCTTAGCTTCCTAAGCTGATCATTGGTTGAAGGCTTCTATGAAGTCTTCCACTGAGGGTCAGCCCAGGCTGGTTTGTGCTCCCCTGTATCAGGGTTTTCTTAGTGCACAGCCTCCTCAGTGCAAATAATCAGACACTGAGTAGATCCTAGGATTGAGCAGAGTATACTCCCCTCAGTAAGAGGGTTAATAGCATTCAGCTGAGTTCTGCTCTCCAGGATCACCGTCTATACGCGTGGGTTTGAGTTGCTTTCTGCTCTTTTTGCAGTCGCTCTTACTCGCGGTCTTCTCTGAAGAATGCGTTGTTGAGACTCTGTATTCAGACAGGGTTGGCCAAAGACTAGGTTTGTCCTTTGTCAGACCAGATCGGCCTCCCTGGTGGCATTGGGGTGACTATGTCCCCCTTCTAGTGAACACAGAACAAAAGGAACAAAGATCTTAAATACACAGAAACAGGTGTGTGATTAATCAGAAACCATGGAAACTAATAATGACCACAGGCCTGTTGCATGAAGCTATAACAAACTCAGTTTCAGAGTAGGTTTGGATTTGACAAATCCATATAAATAAGCTTGTTATATAAATATAAGCTTGGTATAAACGTTCTCTTCTGTGAGTAACTCTGAAGTGCATGCACCTGAAGGTGTGACACGTGCAGCAAACACAAACACACGGAAGATGGAGAGCGTCAGCTTGATTCACTTCTCACAAGAGAGCCATGAAATTCACTTCTCTCCTGAAGATTAAGAGATCGTTATGAAAAATATAATGAAATTAAAAGTTTTTACAAAGCAGGAGTAAACACTGCTGCAGTGAAACTTTGAGAAGGCAACTGAAAGAAAATATCTGACTAAATAAATGCATGTCAATCAAACTAATAGGCCTTATAATTTACATAGTTTCACAAAGAGCTCAAAAGATGTAATCTTAACCTGTTTTAAAGCTGGCGATCCAGACACATAATCTAAAATACAGGAAACAGGTCAATATCCAGGCTGGCAACCCAAACAAGTAAGAAAATACAGGCCATATATCCAAAAACCAAGAGACATGAACCAAGAATAATGCTCAGAGATGCAGTAGTTACACTAGACATGCAAGACTTAACAAAGAGTGACTGAATGAACCAGGTTTATATAGGCAGACACTAACAAGCAAATGAGCAACAGCTGAATGTAATCATGGCTGATTAGTCTGGGCAGTGGATTATGGGAAATGGAGTCCATGATAGTGAGGCCATCAAGGGCACTCCTGTGGCCTGTTGCACAGAGCCGATTTCAGTAACTGCTGGAGTGGATTTACAATCCTTCTTACTGTATTATATAATGAACTGGAAATCATAATGTTATGAGTCTGTTTACTTCGGAGTGACAACAATCATGGCCGCCATATTGAAGGGTCGGTCCAAACCGAAGTGCTCAAAACTGGCCACTTCAAAGGGTCCTTCGGAATGAAGGTTTTTGAAGGGTAAAACCGATGGACACTTCGGGCCCCCATGATCCTTTGCACAGGGAAGTTGTTTGACGTCACAGAATGGGTACAGGAGGCTCGGAGTTCGATTTTACCTATAAGTGTATGTATACCATTTTTCTATACTACTGTAATATTGTAATATTAATAGATTTGGTACATTATTATGGTCAAAACGACATTGTACTTACTTTACAGCTACCTTTATCAGTCCATTAAAATGTTTCAAATACACATTATATTTAGGATAAATAAATAACTAAACTAACGTTAAACAAAATGCGGGGGGGGGGGGGGGTTGACCAGCGAACAAAATGTGAGGCAAAGGCACTTGTTTTCATTTTCTTGTTAAGATGACACAGAAGTGCGTTCCAAAGAGTGTTTTTGAGCCCTACATCCTTCATCCCTTCAAAGCTCTCACTCCAGAGGATAAACCCTTTAACGGGATTTGGGCATAAGGATCAGCCCTTCTGAATGGAACGCAGTGATGGTTAATCTTCAGAAGAGAAGTAAATTGCGCGGCTCTCTCACGAGAAGTGAATCAAATTTCTGCCAAGGTAACAGGTGAATGCACTCAGTGAAACACAAACCCTAACCGGGGAGTACAAAAGTCACCACATTCTTAAATAGAGGCCAAAACAGCCTACTATTATGAGAACAGGTGCTAACCTGTGGCAGCACTAGTTAGTAAGGCTCACATATATGTAGGGCAAAGGCTAGAACTCAAAGCAATTCTCCATGTGATTGGCTGTTAGCTGCACGTGTCACACATTCAGGTTCACGTGCTTAAAGGCAGGAACACATCAAGCTGACGGTCAGCCGCCGGGCAGTTTTTGTTTGTCAGCCGACTACGTTTTCTCAGTGTGTTCCTCACCATTGGCTGAAGTTGATCCCCGTCTGGCTTTTTTCCGGCTGATTAGACATGTGGAATCGGCGTCGGAGCTCCTTGGTCCGTCGGGTCTTCTGATTGGCTGTTCAGCTACTGCCACCTGCTGGTTCGGAAAAGCATTTTATCTTACGCTGGATTTGTCAACTCTAAACCTACGCTGAAACTCAGAGTTTGTTCAACTAGCTTCATGCAACAGGCCACAGCTGGTGATCCTGACTTTATGGCATCAGAAACAGGCCACTTGACATGTCCAGTTTGGGTTTGTGATCTCTAACCCAGAATAAATCCTGCTCTGGAGCAGGTTATCTATGTAGCGTAAGTTACCATAGCAATAAAACCTGCTAAACAGTGGCATTATTATTGACTGGGTTCCTCCTGTTATATTGCAGGTTTCCTCTCAGACATATGAACTCTATGCCATAGTAAACCATTGTGGCACATATGATGGTGGATACTATAATGCAGACATCAAATGTGAAGATAAAATCTGGTATCGATTTAATGACTGCAGTGTCTCAGAGGTATTTATATATTTATATGTGTAAGTTATGCACAGGCTTTGTGTCACTGAAGAATCAGTGTATATAATCTTTCATGTCGTTTTTATATAATTACTCACATCTCATGTTATTTTTTTTTCCCTTAGAGTCCTCTGAAGAGCGTCTTCATAAACGAGAGCTCCACACTGCAGGTATCAGTGTTATTTTCTGATCAGCAGCTTCTTTGTTCATGACAGATATTATTGTTTTAGTGAGTTCAGAACAGATCTTAAAGTGTCTGTTTCTTCACAGGAGTTCATTTGCCTATCTACTCGTGTACAGACGCAGAGAGTAAAGTGAGTATCACAGTATTTCATTAGGATAAATTTGGATAAGGGGACAAACCATGGGGAAATTTGAGCTGTGGTGCATGGTTAAGATATCTCTGGATTACAGTCAGGACACTTTCCAAAGGGGAAATTTGAACTGCGTTGCATAGATATCTCCAGAAGGGGGATTAGGGCTGTGTGGTGCAGTTTGAGGTGTCTTGGCAAAAGGGGAGATTGAAACTGTGTTTATCAGTTTGAAGTGCCTTAACAGGTAGCAGTCCTGTTGTGTGAGGAAGATCCATTCGGATCTGCTCTGATGGATAGATCCGTTTAGATCCACTCTGATGGACAACAACAACAACAACAACAACAACAACAAACAATTACTCACATCTCATGTTATTTTTTCCTCAGTGTCGAGATCCCCACACTCAGCTGAATCTGAATTATTCTCATATTTGATGAAGTTTGCATCATTGATTCAGTTATTTTCCTCTTTATTACTGTGAAGTTGATTTAAAACAGTCTGTAACATGAAACATATTCATGCATTTATTCATCTTTCATGTTAATCATTTAATGATTTATGGCTTATGATTTATCCAACATTATCTCTTGATTTCATATATTCATGTACTCTACTCCATATATTAATCCTCATCATATTTTCAAGTGTTTACTCTTTATTGTACTCATGTTATGGTTATTCTTTCATCTTTAAGATAATGTATTTCACTGTATTCAGTTGTTCGAGTGTTTCAGTGTTCAGGTTATGTCGACACGTTTGTGGTTAGATATCGGACGCCTGTCCATGTACTGCAGAAGTGATGATCATTTTGAACTTGATGTACCTTTGTATCAAAATATGTCTGTTTCCATCTCTGCAGACATGAGATAATGCAAGACCTGCTTCTGCTTCTTCTCTTCTACCTTCATTTCATTCTGCAAACATCTTCCTTCTTCTGTTCTCTCTTTCTCTATATTCAGATCTTCACTCTTCATCTGTTCCACACAATACTCTGTATTTTATTATAAACTATTATTTTCCTCAGTCATTTCTTTGTCTCTGTAATTTTTACTTTATTATTCCTTATTTAGATTTGATCTCTGACATGATTTGATCTCTGGACTGTCTGGATATATAAATAAATAAAACATAAATAAAAGTGAATTGAGTATCAGGGGCAGTTCTTACTGATGTTCTCATCAATCCAGAGTCAGAGTTTCCAAGACTGTTTAACGTCATGAACAGTGTAAACTGACCTGTCAATCATCCTGTCACCATAAACTGACCTGTCAATCATCCTGTCACCATAAACTGACCTGTCAATCATCCTAAAACTGACCTGTCAATCAATCTAAATAATAAACTGACCTGTCAATCATCCTGTCACCATAAACTGACCTGTCAATCATCCTGTCTCAGTTTACACCCCTCTCTAATACTAATTTGTTTTATTTATTTATTTTTTACATTTCTTTATATATATATATATTTATTCATTATTTTGGCAGCTTTGGAATCCCGTAGAAAATATGAATCATACTTAATCATACTTAGTTCAGTGAATAGGCCTGATGTTGCTGATCACAGTGTGAATACTGAGAATTATAGTAAATGACAGAACCTGGTCATATAAAATGAATTAATGAAATTAAATGTATTCATATTACCAATCTGGAGGAACACTTTCATATAAATGAACTCGTGTAATCTGAAGTCATGTGATCATCTGTGTGTTTTCTTGAAGAACAGCTCCATCTGCTGGTCATTCATGAGTTCATCATGACAGTCATTGAGGGTTAATATATTTGATCATGTTCTGTTTCTTTATCACAGATTATTTCAGTTCAGGATAATGAATTAACGTGTGCAAGAATTCATGTCAAAAGCACGACTCAGCGCTCACTTAATGTATCTGAATCTACAGCAATGGTTTTTGGTTGAAATTCACCCTGTACCCTTCGCTAACGGTCTTGTGGAAGGGCCCTTCATGAAGAGATTCAGTTGTTCACTTTCGTTTGGAATAACCCTACAAATGGCGTCCCCTTCTCAACAAGCTGTTTCTCATTTTTTAGGAAAATGCAGACTCCGGTTCAGCAAGCATCTATTTACACAACATAAACAGCGGCATATAAGTCGCTGACGCCTCGTTCAAACAATATAGGTTCTTACTTGGTCTGTTTGGAAAGAAATTTATGAGGAATTGTTTTCCCTTACTGTTTAGTTTTTGCCTGATCTTAGCTTGAACAGCGGCGGTTGTGCGATTCGAAGTTCACCACACTCCGGAGTCCGGCGCGTCCGCTCTCTCTCACAGCCATTTAGCGCTTTGCAATGTTCCTAGGCAACCGATCCAGTCATGTGACTTGCGTGCATGCTGTGGTTGTAGGAGGCGCTTACACACGAACAAAGAAATAGCGCAGACACAGGGTATATGTGCACAATTGTATAATAATAATTATAATAATATCAGGATCGTTTACACGCCAGGGCCCAATGCACTCTGTCACCCTTTCCCCCCACATACAACGCCCCCGGTTGTGGTTTTATGAACTTTCATAAGATGAAATTCAAGCAGAGATCTTTGATTTTCAGATATAATCTTGCCCTCCTTTATGTTTCCATTCAGTGTTGTTGTTGGTGTACTCATGCACGCTACAATGAGACTCAGTCACTAGGTTGTTTAAGTGGGCCGGGCCATTTTGCCTCGTATTCCGTTGTTTTAAAACACAGAAAGGTGTCAACAGATTGTACCGAGGAATTCCACACGTGAGAGATCTACGCAGCCTCAGAGAGGTACTGCTTTACCTGATGATGAACTGCTGGTATTCAACTCAATCCAGGCCCTGATGACATTGGAGGTGCTCAGTGTGTTGTTTCGGATTCTGGCGCTGTACCTGGAGGTGTTTTACCAGTGGATATCTGTGGTCAGATCGCAGGCTGGTTGTTCTGCTGGAGCGTGCTGGAGATTCACCTGAGCTTCCCACGATGGCTGCCGGTCATCAAGCTGGGGCTGACTGTGGTCCGGAGGGTGTCATAGGAGCTACCTCGACTTGTCACCATGAATCGGCCGGCGAGAGGCATCGTTAGCTGCAATACTTCCAAACGGTGAACCACTGTGAAAGTAATTTGGGACTGCAGGGCAAAACCGAAGGGTATTTTAGGAGGACATTTAAATATCCGAAGTGTATCCCCAAAACATGAACAACTTGAAAATTTGCTTATGGACTCAAATTTAGATTACTTGTGTTTGTCTGAAATGTGGTTAACTAAAACTTCTCCAAGTGCTGCTTTGGCAATGCCTGGATATACATTATTTCAGACAGGATAGGAAAAATGGTAGAGGAGGAGAGCTTCTTATTTATGATAAAGATTTAATAAGTGAACAAGTTCATCTTGAATGTACTGCTGTTTTAATTACTTCATCTCTGCAAATGTTTTTTTTTTACTATAGTTGCAGTTTATAGACGCCCTCATCTTGTATTTCATTTTATGATCATTTCAAAAATCTCTTTAAAGAAGTTGATACACGTAAAGAGTGTATTGTTATGGGGGACTTTAAATGTGCCCTAGATCACTATTTAGATGTATTTTAGATGTTTGATGGTGCTCCGTGGCTAAAGCTAACATTACACACTGTTGGAGAGATTTATAAAGAATGAAGTTGTGTTTATGAATTATACAGACTGCAAGTGTTTAAAAATGAAAATAGCGACGGCTCTTGTCTCCGTGAATACAGTAAGAAACGATGGTAACTTTAACCACATTTAACAGTACATTAGCAACATGCTAACGAAACATTTAGAAAGACAATTCACAAATATCACTAAAAATATCATGATACCATGATCATGTCAGTTATTATTGCTCCATCTGCCATTTTTCGCTGTTGTTCTTGCTTGCTTACCTAGTCTGATGATTCAGCTGTGCACAGATCCAGACGTTAATACTGGCTTGAACATGGGCTGGTGTTATGTTGAGATTCACCTGTTTATCAGTGGTCTTTTGCACAAACGAGATTTACATAAGAAGGAGGAAACAACAACAACAAACTCTTATTATTCAACTATGCCAAGGTAAATTCAATTTTATAATCTAGGGCACCTTTAAAGGTGCAATATGTAATATTTTTGCAGTAAAATATCCAAAAACCACTAGTCCAGTGTTATATATTTTGTTCACTTGAGTACTTACAATATCCCAAATGTTTGCAACTATTTGTAAATCGTGAGAAAATTGCAATTTTAACCAAGTGTAACGAAGGGTCCGAAGCCAGGGGATCCATTTGCAGCTTTATTGCAGACAAATGTGGTATAACAGGCAAGGGTAAATCACCTGCAACAACTGTATCATAGACAATGCTGAAACGTAACGAGGGGACAGGCACAGGGTCGGGGCTGGCAGCAGACAGAACAAGCGGTATCCAGATAAACAGGCAAGGAGTCAGATGGGCAGGCAGTGAGACGTTGTAACAGAATAAACAATCCAGGGTCACACACAAGTAAACTATAACAAGGGTAAACGCTCAGAAATGTTGGCCGTGGCAAAACAAGACTTTGAGGTGTGTGTGTGTGTGAGAGTGTGTTTTATAGTCCACCGGAAGGGGATCAGGTGCGCCCGAGATGAGCGCCAGGCAGTGGGTTATGGGAAATGTAGTCCGGATGAATTTAGTACTCTGGTGACGGAGCCCTCAGGTGGTGATCGGAGGGAGCCACAGAGGCCGCATTCGTGACGCCAAGGCTCCGGGACGTGTGAGGAGTCGCCTGTCAGCTGCGTCATACCCGCGTTACCCTCGGTTTCTGGTTTTATTTTGTAGAAACCATGGAAACACCAAAGACGCTTTAATATTTACATGTTTTAATAGACAAGAGAACAACTGTTTTGATATATTTATAGACAGAAAAATAATTATTGTTATCTAGCTCAACACGCTTAGTCTTATTGTTTAAATCTAATGTTCTTGATTTTTTGCGAGTCTCATGCTTTACCATGCCTCAGAGAAAAACACTATTTTCTGAAGTAGCTAACATAGCATCATCAGATGCAGCTTTATTTTTAGTAACAGTAATACAGCATTTTCTCCATCATAAAATATGTTTTAAAATTAATTGCATGCCATTTATCAACACAAGCCATCCAGCATTTAATATGATATTGTAAAATCGATCTATCTTACTGCAGTGTGTAACAGTGTCTCACAGCAGCCGCCGAGCGAACGCACAGAGTAACGTTATAACATCATTTTCAACACTCTCAAATGTATCTAATATGATAAACAGAGCTGCGTTTCCTCATACTCATGACCGGAAAAGGCGACTGTGTCATAATAAAAGTCCCGCTGCTCGTGAGGCGTGTGTTGATCAATCGCTCCAGCTCCTCGTTCAGCTCCACAACACTCGCTCCTGCTCTGCTTCACACTACAGTAACGTTAATAATCACATCCATGAACATGATTTCTTCCTGAGTCCAATCCCTATTCTTTTGCACCATCCGTTAAGGTGGAGACCACATGTTCCAAGATTCCACTCTCAAACTTGGCGTCATCAAGCTACGCCTTTGTTTTGAATAGGCCTCTAGCGACATCTAGCGAACAAAATTACATACTGCACCTTTAAAACTGAAATCCAACCTGAATGATGACAACACAGAATAAAATACTATCTCTAGTGATCATCAAATCCTTTTTACAGTTTATTTTACACACTTTGTGTTTAAGTCTTCCACTTTTTTTCCACAAAACCTTTGCTCTCTAGAAACCCAGTCAGTTTGGGTTAAAAAAATTTAAGTTCAAGTATTAGCATTATACACAATTAATACCAACATATGAAATTAAATGCATCAGAAAAATTGGGAATGTTGGACAATAAATATATAACAAAATCTAACAGCTTGACAGTAAACTGCAATTTTGTCTAAAGTCCCTTAAAGCAAGACTGTGTAAACAAAAACTGTGTCCAAAAGTGTGAATTATGTGATAACGGACATATTATAAGATTGTTATGTTTGTAGCGTGATCCATTAAAACATACAATATATAGATAATAGTATCTAGTATTACTATTACTCCATTAGGTCTGAAATATATAGTGTTCGCTGCAAACATGATGATCTTTAATTTATTAATTAGTCTATTAATTTACTATAAATAAGTAAAGTAAATGGAAAATGAAAAAAATGGAAATACTCAATAAAGGCTAATGTCACCTCAGATGTGTGATGGTTGGATTCCAGAAGTGATAACATGAAACATATATAGGCTGAGACAATACAACATTTACTGTAGGAGTCATCAAATTTACTGATGAAATTTACTGTTGCGCTTCTGATTAGTTTGTGAGATTTGTCGATTTTGGGCATCTTGGACAACAGAATTCATCATGGGATTCTATTCTCCAGTTGGCATTTTCACTTCCAAATGGCTGCCACGCTACTGAAGCGCCACCTAGTGGCTGTTATCCAAAAAGCATCAGAGTTTTGCCTCTTGGGTTCTATCAAAGCCACTGGAAGGCAAGCCTGCAACCTTTAGCCAAAGAAGCATAACAGCTAATGCTAATGCTAACACTCCTCTGGCGGTACGGTCGCCGTGATTTTGCCAAGTAAGACATGTTAGTGGATCAGCATATTTTGTTGATCCTGGAACAACATTCCTATCCGAAAATTTAGTCCTAAACTTTTCCCAACCCCTAAACCTAATTCTACCATAACTTATCCCTAAAATCAGAGGGAAATGATAGGTGAATAACATTGATGTAGAAGCACCTAACCCTGGTTGCAAGTCTAAACTTGACATAAACGGTAAATTTGTCCCTCAAATATGTTGTTCCAAGATCAACAAAGATGTTGATCCAGGAACATGTTGTACTTGGTGAAATCACGTTCACCCTGGCGGTACGCAGGGAAGGAGACCAGAGGCTGTTTTTTGAATGGAAGTCAATGGATGAGAGGCTTCACTATGCTGATTAAACAGCTTTTGTGGGGAAATAGCTAATCTTTGAATTAATCAACAGCCTGTTTGCCAATCTTCAGCATGTTTTACACTAAACAATACTTTCTTTGGGAACTATATGTAGATTTTAGCTTGATAAAAATGTCTTTTTTCAAGAGAAGGCAGACTAGGGAATGTTGCTACTGACGTCACTGCCATTACATGATAGGCTGAGAGGTGAGCATGTGATTAAGTTAGCCGTTACGCTTTCTCCAATGGGAAGAGATACAGACTCTCTCATCTCCCTATTATATACAATCTCTGGTTTGATGCTCTTTGATGTTGGACACAAAAATGGAGGCGGGCATGTGACGTCTTCGGTACCCATAGATTGGTTACCGAGGCCCATGTGATTCAGTTTGACCGTAATTCTTTGTCCAATAGCAGAGCTGGTAAGATTTGTCTCTCCTTATTTAACGAGATCTGAACAGTGGGAAGAATTTCAACCAAAAGAATTTCCAAACATGCAGAACATAAACCATTGCTGTAGATACAGATACTTCAGATAAGTGAGCACTGAGTCGTGCTTTTGACATGAAATCTTGTATACATTAATTCATTATCCTGAACTGAAATAATCTGTGATAATGTAACAGAACATGATCAAAAATATATCAGCCCTCAATGACTGTCCTGATGGACTCATGAATGACCAGCAGATGGAGCTGTTCCTCAAGAAAACACACAGATGATCACGTGACTTCAGGATGATAACAGGTCAGTTTATGATGACAGGATGATTGACAGGTCAGTTTATGGTGACAGGATGATTGACAGGTCAGTTTATGGTGACAGGATGATTGACAGGTCAGTTTATGGTGACAGGATGATACAGTGAAGCAGTTTTAGGTCACAACACTTTCATACTCCTCCTGCTTTTTTCCATCCTAATGTTGAACACTGTTCATGACGTTAAACAGCTTTGGAAACTCTGACTCTGGATTGATGAGAACATCAGTAAGAACTGCCCCTGATACTCAATTCACTTTTATTTATGTTTTATTTATTTATATATTGCATTATCTCATGTCTGCAGAGATGGAAACAGACATATTTTGATACAAAGGTACATCAAGTTCAAAATGATCATCACTTCTGCAGTACATGACAGGCGTCCGATATCTAACCACAAACGTGTCGACATAACCTGAACACTGAAACACTCGAAACAACTGAATACAGTGAAATACATTCTCTTAAAGATGAGAGAATAACCATAACATGAGCACAATAAAGAGTAAATACTTGAAAATATGATGAGGATTAATATATGGAGTAGAGTACATGAATATATGAAATCAGAGATAATGTTGATAAATCATAAGCCATAAATCATTAAATGATTAACATGAAAGATGAATAAATGCATGAATATGTTTCATGTTACAGATTGTTTTAAATCAACTTCACAGTAATAATGAGGAAAATAACTGAATCAATGATGCAAACTTCATCAAATATGAGAATAATTCAGATTCAGCTGTAGATCAGCTCTACAGAAGACAATAGAGTTATTATTCAGATCAATTCAGTTCAATGTTGATTCAGTTCAATAACTGTGTGAATGTCATCAAATATGAAATGAGTTTTGATTTGGTACTTTTCTGCAGTGTATATTTGCCAGTGAACAAGATTTCTAGGCTGATTTATAAATGTGTTGTCTTGTGAATCTGAAGTCATGTACAAAGCAAGATTTCTGGATTTATTGAATGCTGCATCTGCATGCTGATGGTACTGATGGTACTGATGGTCTGTACATGAGTAGATAGGCATCTGAACTCCTGTGAAGAAACAGACACTTTAAGATCTGTTCAGATATGAACTCACTAAAACAATAATATCTGTCATGAACAAAGTCACAGAAGCTGATGATCAGAAAATAACACTGATACCTGCATGGGGGGATCTCGTCACTGGGAGTCTTTGAGGAAAAATATAACATGAGATGTGAGTAATTATATGAAAACACATATGAAAGATTATATAGACTGATTCTTCAGTGACACAAAGCCTGTGCATAACTTACACATATAAATATATAAATACCTCTGAGACTCTGTGATCATCAAATCGACGCCAGATTTCATCTTCACATTTGATGTCTACATAATAGTGTCCACCATGAGATGAGACAGAATGGTTTACTATGGCATAGAGTTCATACATGTGAGAGTAAACCTGCAATATAACAGGAGGAACCCAGTCAATAATAACGCCACTGTGTCAAATCTAATGTAATATTACACTAGTTTTACAGGTGCTGGTCATATAATCAGAATATCATCAAAAAGTTGATTTATTTCACTAATTCCATTCAAAAAGTGAAACTTGTATATTATATTCATTCATTACACACAGACTGATATATTTCAAATGTTTCTTTCTTTTAATTTTGATGATTATAACTGACAACTAAGGAAAATCCTAAATTCAGTATCTCAGTAAATTAGAATATTGTGAAAAGTTTCAATATTGAAGACACCTCTAATCAGCTAATTAACTCAAAACACCTGCAAAGGCCTTTAAATGGTCTCTCACCCTGCGTTCCAATGTCCGTACTATCCATCCTAAATAGTATGTGAGATTAAAATAAGTGTGTCCCAAAGCATAGTATGTTGAAAAGAGTATGCCCGGATGTCCCTGGATGGTCTACTATTTCCGGCAGATTTTCGAAGTGTGGATCCGTGCACACTATAAAGGCTAATATTGCCCACAACCCATTGCGCATTGGACGGGGATTCAGTTCAGAACTACAAACACGAGTAAAAAGTGTTAAAAACTACAAAACATGGCGGATACGCGCGATCGACGCTGAGAGGTTTGAGTGACTAATAATCAGTTTAACCTGATAGAAAATATATATTTAATGTTATCCGTGTTATTTTTCATCTGCAAATACCAATGTGGACTTTTATAAAGATCCGAATGGCCATTAACTTTTAAATGCATCATTATGCATTAATATGAGGAGAGTTCTCCACATGAAAGACCCGCGACTGCAGATCAACGTGCTGCATTTCTCTCCGATACGGTAGGAAATTAACTAAATGAAATGTGGAGGATGTAAGATGATTGACAGGTCAGTTTACGGTGACTGGATGCGACAGAGAGAAAAGACGCGATTGTATGACGTGTTAGTATGTCCCAAAGCTTGTCTACTCTTTTGCTACACACTCAAAAGTAAGTACTTTTTGTTCACAGAAAGAGTACATACTTTTAGGGCGTAGTATAAGTTGTATAATTGGCACGCAGCAATTGTCTAGTTCTGTAGGCTACACAATCATGGGGAAGACTGCTGACTTGACAGTTGTCCAAAAGACGACCATTGACACCTTGCACAAGGAGGGCAAGACACAAAAGGTCATTGCAAAAGAGGCTGGCTGTTCACAGAGCTCTGTGTCCAAGCACATTAATAGAGAGATGAAGGGAAGGAAAAGATGTGGTAGAAAAAAGTGTACAAGCAATAGGGATAACCGCACCCTGGAGAGGATTGTGAAACAAAACCCATTCAAAAATGTGGGGGAGATTCACAAAGAGTGGACTGCAGCTGGAGTCAGTGCTTCAAGAACCACCACGCACAGACGTATGCAAGACATGCGTTTCAGCTGTCGCATTCCTTGTGTCAAGCCACTCTTGAACAACAGACAGCGTCAGAAGCGTCTAAAGACAAAAAGGACTGGACTGCTGCTGAGTGGTCCAAAGTTATGTTCTCTGATGAAAGTAAATTTTGCATTTCCTTTGGAAATCAGGGTCCCAGAGTCTGGAGGAAGAGAGGAGAGGCACGCAATCCACGTTGCTTGAGGTCCAGTGTAAAGTTTCCACAGTCAGTGATGGTTTGGGGTGCCATGTCATCTGCTGGTGTTGGTCCACTGTGTTTTCTGAGGTCCAAGGTCAACGCAGCCGTATACCAGGAAGTTTTAGAGCACTTCATGCTTCCTGCTGCTGACCAACTTTACGGAGATGCAGATTTTATTTTCCAACAGGACTTGGCACCTGCACACAGTGCCAAAGCTACCAGTACCTGGTTTAAAGACCATGGTATCCCTGTTCTTAATTGGCCAGCAAACTCGCCTGACCTTCACCCCATAGAAAATTAATTGTATTAAAAGGGCAGCTATAAAAAAGCCAGTCCTGAGCAGCAAACAGGTATTTGAAGCTGCTGGTGTCTCTGGAGTCTCAAGAAGCTCTCCATGCAGGCTGGCAGTTGTGCGTAAAGATGCATTTCAGCCACTCTAAACCAAACCTCACAAAGAGAAACATTTACAGTGGGTTTAGAAATACATGAAGACTTATTTTTAAATAGTTTTATTCACTGACTAATGCCGTACTACAATGGATGGTCTAAATGGATGGATTTCTGGATGGTTGGTGAATGGCCACCACGTTCAAACAAGATTGTGACGTCAGCAAGGAGCTGGTGGGTGATGATTTGGGCTGGAATACTGGGAAGTGAGATGGAGGGTATTAAAATTACATTTACAAGATATGTGGAGTTCATAACTGGCCATATAAAAAGGAGGATAGTGCCTTCTGAAATACAATGCACTATGCACTATGCACTATCCCATGCTGCAAAAAAACACCACAGCAATAAAAACTGTTTGAAAATGTATTTCTACACCCACTGTAAATGTTTCTCTTTGTGAGGTTTGGTTAGTGCTGTCTAAAATGCATCTTTACGCACAACTGCCAGCCTGCATGGAGAGCTTCTCGAGACTCCAGAGACACCAGCAGCTTCAAATACCTGTTTGCTGCTCAACACTGGCTTTTTTATAGCTGCCCTTTTAATACAATACATTTTTTTGATAGGAACTTTCATTAATAAGCCTTTATCTGACCGAGTTCTCCTGTTCTCTAAATCACTCACAAATCTTATGATAATTCGATAATCTCCATTCAGTTTCACACAATATTAGTTGTTTTCATGCCTTTTGCACAACATTGGACCATTTCATGCTTTTCATCTTCAGAAAGATCTTTCTTCCTCTCCATATTGCATGAGAACTGTGCCTTGCTTAATAATGTGGAACAACCTCTAAGTAGGGTTTCCATAGATCTGGCAAATTATTTTGTCTGAGATTGATACCAGTTATCTAAAAAGACATGGATAAATAAACAAACATTTTCTTAGAAAAACTAAAATCTGAATGTTTATTGTACAGAAATCTTACTGATATGTCACTTAATTTGGAATGCGGTGTACTTTCATTGTGTTTCTGTGTTCCTGTGGCCTGTTTCACAAAGCTGGTTTCAGTTTCTACACAGGTAAGTTCAAGATTAATTTGAGCAAACTCTGTTTTTCAGGCTCATGAAAGTTTTTTAGCAGGTTTCATTGCTATTGTTACCATAACTTGCACTACACAGCTTTTGAGCTCTTTGTGAAACTATATAAATTATAAGGCCTATTAGTTTGATTGACATGCATATATTTAGTCAGATATTTTCTTTCAGTTGCCTTCTCAAAGTTTCACTGCAGCAGTGTTTATTCCTGCTTTGTAAATGCATTTCATTTAATGACATTTTTCATAATGATCTCTTAGAAGAGAAGTGAATTGTGTGGCTTTCTCACAAGAAGTGAATCAAACAGATGTTCTCCATCTTCCATGTGATTGGCCGTTTGCCGCACATGTCACACTTTCAGGTTCATGCCCTTCAGAGTTAATCACAATCTCTGGATTAAATAGGAGTTGACAGAATGTTTATACCGAGTGTTATGAGATCATTGAACCTGTTTTATATGGATTTATATGGATTTGTCAAATCCAAACCTTCTCTGAAACTGAGTTTGTTCAACTAGCTTCATGCAACAGGCCTGTGGTCATTATTGTTTTCTGATTAATCTCACACCTGAAGCTCTCTCTGTGTGTTTAAGATCTTTGTTCCTTTTGTTCTGTGTTCATTCTCACTTTAGTTAAAGCTGCAGTAGGTAACTTTTGTAAAAATTTATTTTTTACATATTTGTTAAACCTGTCATTATGTCCTGACAGTAGAATATGAGACAGATAATCTGTGAAAAAATTAAGCTCCTCTGGCTCCTCCCAGTGGTCCTATTGCCATTTGCAGAAATACACCGCTCCCGGTAAGAACCAACCAATCAGAGTCAGGAGGAGTGTCTTAGCAGTGTCAATCAAGCTCGTGTGCGCGCTGATCACACTCCTATCATGCACAGCCATAGTGCACAGCGTGTACAGGCGTTCAAATTCAAGATTACCGGTGTGCAGCAGCTTTGCTTATGGCGGACAAACAATCCAGTTTAGTACGTATAATACCCCATAAAGTGCGTATCATATGCACGCGAAAAACTCTTTTTGGCGTATATATTCTACGAGATTACAAACTCGTACTATTGATACGCATTTTCGTGTGATCGGGCTCTATTAAGTCATGATATGCAGTTTTAAGATTTTTTTCAGGCGAGAATGTGCTGGTTTAAAGCTCAAATTTGTGGTTTATTGATAAAGATTGTGCCTTTCTGAAAATTTGATCTGACGTTGTCGGAGTTTTGAGATCCAGGCAATCACCGGACTCTCAGCGCTCATGTACCCAGCCGAGAGCAGCCTTACCTCGGCTAATCCTTCTGACGTTTGCCGCTGGCTCCGTTTTGGCTGAGGGCAACGTGACGTTTCATAAATTTATATATGGCTATTTAACTTTTGTATCATACTAAAGCGCTGATTTTGTACGCTTGACTGAATTGTTTGCTTTATTTCTTATTGTATATTTTTATACTTTTTATAATGGCTATTATTGAACATTAAATCTGACATTTAACAAAAAGAGAAGGTTGTGTTTTATGTTAAAGCCTATTTCATTTCATTACAGTGAAGATAATCAGAGTATGCACAAATAGTATTACATTTAATATGTTTGAAATGTAAACGAAAAGAGGCAGGGTTGTTTAATATTTCGTTTTGTTATAAATATAAGCAGACATTGCAGATAATTAATCACTCGTTGCCTGAGGCTATTAATATGTTTTTGTTTGTTTCTTTAAATAAAACGAAAAGAGGCAGAGTGGTTTAATAACAAATTTTGTTTTATTCTTGGCTAAAATATACATACAGAGATAACCGGAGAAGCCAGTTATTTGCGTACTGTAACATTACCGTTATATTATCTTACTAGCTATTTATTACTTATAGAAATAGTGCATATACGTCATATAGTTACATTACATGTATTGCAATATACGTTATGTTTTGAGGACCAAGTTTGTAGTCAAAGTATGGGAAGGCCATAGTCAATGTAAATCATATTGTTGATGTTTCGTCTGTACCAGTGAATGTGCCATAACTGTTTATCCGCCGTCATCGGTCCTGCTTGCTTTCTAGCCTGCGTGTTCACGGCAGGCTCCGTTGTGATGGGGAGGAGCTGTGGAGGGAGGGCTGTAGCGCAGCAGAGAGCAAGGGGGAGTGACCTGTGAGTTGTGCTTGTTCAAATTTTCAGGCTAAGTCAACGTTTTCTAAAAACTCCCTACTGCAGCTTTAATGTGGTTGTGTGCTATATGTGATCTATTGATGTCCCCTTTTGGATATATTACAGACTGTTTGTTATATTCTCCTGTGTCGTGCACATGATTTAAGCCACAACTAACATGTATGGTAGTTGAACAAACTCAGGGTTATAGGATTAGTTTCGAGTTGACAAATCCAAACCACTCCGATCCGGCTTGGTTGGTACCATGATGCTGATCATCAACTTTCTCTTTCAACTCAGGCTTTGAATACCATGTTCAGATGCTCTAGAATTATCTCTACTATTAACCTGAACCTGTAGAAATGATTATTCATTCAACTGTCAGTACTAGTGTTTCTGTATTCTACGTTAGTTTGAGGCTGGATCTCTAACTCGTTTTCTACAGTCTTTGAAAGTGTGGAGAACTTTGTCTTCAGTAAATCCTGTCACCTGACTGAACTTCAGCTTTGACTCCTGGTCTTCATTGATCATTCTGGTCTATTATGGGGTGTAACTGTAATTCCCGGCACTGCAGTGCAGGTGTGTTCAACTGTTCCTGGAGCCTCCAGCACTTCACAGTGAGGATGATTCCCTTACTGGACACGTGCAGCTTGAGTCATTGAGTTCTCTACTAACCCGCTCATGAGTGAACTCAGAAGGGTCAATAAGACATCCAACACATGCATCCAAAAACATATTGATACCTCAGTCAGTTCCTGGAGGATCACAGCCCTACTGAGTTTAGTTCCAACCCTGATCCAGCACACAGACCCGTCATTTTCAAATGAGACCGAAGGACTTGATTAGCTGGATCATGTGTTTCATTAAGCTGGAGCTAAACTTTGTAGGGCTGTGGCACAAATTATTTCAGTACCTTAATCTCAGGACGAATGATCACTTCCCGGACATTTCTGCTGTAGCCTTGTGAGCCCATCTGAAACTTCCTCAGCTGAATACTCAGTAGCTCTGGAAAGCTGATCACCTCACTTTTCTGTTGAGAAAATAATTGAGTTCATAATACACTGCAAGAATTTAATATGAAAACAAGCATGAGTGAGTTGAGCTTTCTTTCTTCACAAAGTATTCATGAAGCAAATACAGCATTGAACAATTAGATGCAAATCAACAACAAATTATTACTAACTAGTTTAACACCCAAACAAAGTATATGTTACAACCACATGAGGATTCTGTGCCCAATCAAAAGAGAAAAGGATTATTTGCATTATTATTAAATTAATGACCCAGTTTTTATAACTTTTCAGTATTTCAGTTTAGAAAATGCTATTGTGTATTTTCTTTTTATTTAAAGTATGGAAGAGTTTATGTACTGCAGTTTTACTGTTAACAGATCCATTTTAAACTGATTTACTTAAATGTAAATCAATCTACACTATATTTCACAAATTATTTCACATTAAAACAGATATTACCTGATAGAAAAGATACTTGCCCAGGCTGTTGTTTTCTTACAGTTATGACAATTCATCTGATACTGTCCACACATTTGATCAACATGTGCCTTTACAGCATTTTCCTAAATAGAAAGAAATATTTCAAAATAAATAAATAAATCAGATTGCACAGTTGCACTGATCATTCAATTAATGTGACATGCTTGTACATTAATACACATTTAAAATATAGACATATATTCAACAGAGTCCCACTGAAGTCATGTTTCAATGAGCAATGGAGCAAAGATCAATGTTGTTTAGATAAGAAGCTCAAATTAACTAAATAAAAAGCTATTTTTATGTTTTTGAATTAAAGGTTCACTTTAACAAACATTTGACCAAATATTTAGAATAATGAATCAAAATTTCACCATTAACTTGAGAGTGACGAATCAGTCAGACTAAAGTATGAACAACTGACAGTAAACATTAGTGAATCAGCCCTACTGAGAGAATTTAAACATTCTTAGAGAGTAATTCAGATGAGCAAAGATCTGCTTACCACTTCTGGAGAGTCTTTAAAAGAGATTATCAATGAGAGAAAATCCTGACAGGGTTCTTGTTTGTGTTCGTCTCTGCATGACACGCATGCTCTTTCGGTCGTTGAGACCTTAAAAAACTACAAAGGTGTGAATAAAACAGATTTAATGATGATTCACAGATATATGCATGCTTTAATCATTCTTTAGTCATGTTAAAATAATCATTCTCTGCAGTTTATCCTCCATCACATTAAACTGCTCATACACCTTTAATTGTGTCACATGACAACAAGTGGTTGAGGGGTGGTAGTTAGTCTTTCAATATATATTTAATTATATATATTTATTTTAAATGAAGTAATACCCTAATTAATATTCAATTTAACAAAGCATCAGAGCCCAAAGGGCAAATGTGGCAGCAGAAGCAGAAGACATGAGCTGAATCTGAGCTGAATTATGACAGTCTTGTAGAGCTGCTTTACAGCAGAATCTCCAGAGTTTCCATCATTGATTCTGATATTTTCCTGATTATTACAGTGAAGCTGCTTTGACACAATCTCTATTGCATGAAGCGCTACAGAAATAAAAGTGACTTGACCTGATAAAAGAACTTGAAGATCCACAAATAGTATATGACTTCAAAATGCAGTGAAATGTCTCAAAAAACAGTGTAAAATAATCAGATGGTTTCCAAACTCATTGCAGGGTCTCACTGGCAGATGAGGACTCATTATCCTTGATTACTTCCAGCTGTTGCTCATTACGCAAGAAGTTCCCAAGTTTGTTTCAGAAGTCTCCTAAAACAGGTTTACATGCATCAAAGCTCAAAAACAGTTTCATTTTCTCATTATATACATTGAGCATCACCACATTTTTCAATGATTCTTAAATGACGCATCCAAAGATTCAGTCTCTCTAAATCTCTCTTTCCAAGTGCCTGCTCTGCTCTGATTGGTCAGATTGTGATTGATCTACTGCTTACGGTGTGTCTGAAACAAAGCGGCCATTACCACAACTGAACTTCAGCTCTGGAGGCTTCCTAGAGCTCAATGATTGTACACACTGGCCAGACAGCTCTCTACCTAAAGTGACGTACCCCGCTACTGAGACAGAGCCGAGTCCTCACTGACCATTTCTGGTCAAGCTAATCTCCAGTTAAGACAGAAATGGCATGCGGAAACTAAACCCATTACAGTCGGATCTGTGGTAATGTTGGTTGACCCTCAGCTACCCCGTGTCCTCTGGTTAATGGGAGAGTATTCAGGACATTCTCTGGGGTGGACGGACACGTAAGGTCTGTAAAAGTCAGCGTTAAATGAAGGTTATACGTGGCCTATTGCCAGATTACTGAAGATGACGGCACCAAATCAACAGACACTAGTAACTCAGATGCAGAAACATTTATGCCCATGCATGTTTGAGGGCAAATTTTGACCAATTTGTGACAAACCTTTAGGTAATGTCGGAAAAGATGCTAGGTGGCGAGGTAGGAACTTCCCAAAGAGTCAGGAAGAGGAATTAAGAGAAGAACACGCATCATATCCTCCTGAATCTTAACCTTCAAAGTTTAAATTTAGGTCTATTTACTTATTTGTGCTCTTAAATATAGTTTCTGCCATGTTACAGCTTTGGTCAATGTAAATTGAGTTGTTTATCTGTTTGGTGTTTTCTCAGAGACACAAAGAATTCGTGATTCTGTTATATGTGCGATATGCCCCTTCTAGTGGTTAATTTCAGTAGTGCAGTCCAAACCCTGAGTGGATGTAGAATGACATGTATATCATCATGTATGTATATTGTAATTATTTATTTTTTTTGTAATTATTTATTTATCTGTTTATTTCAGACCACACACAGACTTTTAAATGAACAAACACAAGGTAAAGATGAGAATCTTCTAAACAGGGCTTAAAATCGGAAAAAAATTAAATCGTTTCACTCTGAGCAGAATCAGTATTTTAACGTTTCTGTTCCAGTGTTCCTTCTGTATTATTAATGTTCTGAAACCAGTTTGATTTAAAAAATAATGGTTAAAGGGATAGTTCACCCAAAAATGAAAATCTGATCCGAGATGATGGGAACTTGAACAATAAGAGTCGAAAAAACATGCACAGACAAATCCAAATGAAACTCTGCGGCTCGTGACGACACATTGATGTCCTAAGACATGAAACGATCGGTTTGTGTGAGAACCCGAACATTATTTATATCATATTTACCTCTAATACACCACTATGTCCTACTGCGTTCTGCACTCGCTTAGTGAGGTCTGATCGTGCTCTGACAACAAAAGTAATGTCTCGCACTCATTAAAGTATAAGCGCGAGACATTACTTCCATTCTAGTTCCCATTCACTCGCATTATTTGACTGACAGACAGCAGAGGTTGGAGTTAAAAATCATCATTTGTGTTCTACTGAAGAAACAAAGTCACTTACATCTTGGATGCGCTGGGGGTAAGCAGATAAACATCACATTTTCATTTTTGGGTGCACTATCCCTTTAATAATGTTATTTTTTAACTTTTTTTTTAAAATTCATTTTGGCTTGAAATGTATATAGCCTAAATAGCCTGAATTTAACTGTAAGACTTAAAACTAACTGTTTAAGTTTAAAGTTTAAATCTTGTTATAAAAGATAATTGTATTGGCTAAGATACAAGACTCTTTGTTTTTGAATAAAGAAAAATGCTGTGCGTATTATTATTATTATTATTATTATTATTATTATTATTAGGGGCCAAGCACCGAAGGTGTGTAGGTACCTATTGTATCTGTTTTGGCGTTCTTTTTCTTTTTAATTCTTCTTCTTCTTCTGCTCAGGAAGTCTATGGCAGCCCATAGAACCATATGATAAAAAGTTGTGAAATTTGGCACACAATTAGAGGACAGTCTGAACTGTGTCTATAGCAAATTTGGAGTCTCTAACTCAATCCCTCTAGCGCCACCAGCTGTCCAAAGTTGCACTCATGTTAATGCTAATAACTTTTAAACCATAAGGGTTAGAAACTAAATTATTTCTTCCTCTGATCCCTTGGGCCAAGATGATTGCACCCTGTGATGTCATTTTCCGTCATGAAAATTTTTCCGCCATTTTGAATTTTCTGAAAAACCTACTTTTTCAAACCTGATCCGAAACTCAACGTGAGGCAGAGTGGAACGAAAGGGAAGCTGAGCGTCAATTAGAAATGGAAAGAATAAAAAGTGAACGTGAAGTGGCTTTAGAACGGCTGAGACTGGTCGCTGAAGGTAGGCTTTCATTTGATGGGGATGAGGGTACTGCTCCTAGGGGGTTTGTGCGTCCCCCTGATATATCCAACATGGTTAGGTTGCTTCCTAAGTTCAATGAGAGAGATCCAGATATTTTTTTTTCTTTATTTGAGAGTGTGGCCGATGACTGTGGCTGGTCTGACTCTGAGAGAACGTTGTTACTCCAAAGTGTTCTTGTAGGTAGAGCACAAAAAGCGTATATTGCGTTGCCTGTGCCAGACAGGAAAAACTATGTAAAAGTAAAAGAGGCAGTGCTTAAAATGTATGAATTAGTTCCTGAAGCTTATTGTTTGCGGTTTCGTAGCTGGAGAAAGGGAGACAAACATACGTATACAGAGGTAGCGAGAGACCTGAATAGCCACTTTAATCGTTGGTGCTCTGCCGTGGGGGTCGCTACTTTTGAAGAGTTGTCTAACTTGATTGTTTTAGAACAGTTTAGAAACATCCTTCCTGAGCGTATTGCTACACATATATCTGAGCATAAGATGAAAACCGCAGCGGAAGCCGCAGTTGTGGCTGACGACTTCATTTTGATACATAAGTATAGTTTAAAGGAAAACAATATAGGTAAGGTTGATCAGGAACAACGTTTTGGACGTTTCAATAAAGTTTTGGGGTCTTCTTCGTTAGTTTCATCGTTAGGTTCATTTGGGCCACCTACTCTGAGTAGAATAGATTCACATGCTAATCGGTCACACAAGAATGCTGTAGGTTTTCACAGAGATTCTAGGTTTTCTGCTTTTACACCTGCTAGACAGGCTAAGAAAGATGCTGATGTGTGTCAATACTGCTTGGACAAGGGGCACTGGAAGAAAGACTGTCCTGTTTTAAAGGGGAAAAGTCAGAGAAATGGTACTGATGTTGTTAGGGGGGTCACGCTTGCTGTATCTGAGTCAAGTGTACCTTCTAAAGTTTTGGTGGCTGGGACTGAGGCTAAACCTGAAGAGGTTGTGACTTCATCTCAGATATCAGGCCTGAGCTCTGCTGGGGCTAGTGAGAGCAACGGTAGGGCTGATTTAGTTGAAACAGGTGGAAGTGGCTACTTTCCTTTTGTTACAGATGGCTTAGTTTCACTGGTGGGTAGTTCCATCCAGGTACCAGTTAAAATACTTAGGGACACAGGGGCATCTGAGTCTTTTATCTTGGAGTCTGTTTTGCCTTTTTCTACTGACTCGAGCACTGGGAACAATGTTTTAGTCCAGGGAATTGGGTTACAGGTTGTCTCTGTTCCATTGCAAAGGATTAATCTGCAGTCTGATTTGGTACAGGGGGAAGTGGCCATAGCAGTCCACCCTTCCTTACCTGTAGAGAGTATCCATCTCCTTTTGGGTAAAAACCTGGCTGGAGAGCGTGTTTGGGGTGATATACCACCCCCTGTAATTGTTAAGAATGTTCCCTCTATTCCAGCTGACAGTGATGTTAGTCGTCAGAATTTGTCTGTCTTTACAGCTTGTGCAGTGACACGGGCTATGAGCCGTGCCACTAATGATGATGTTTCACAGACTAGGGAGTTAAAGTCTGTTGTTTTGCCTAATCTACCTCCTCCTCTCTCCCATAGTGATTTTGTTGCAGCTCAAAAGGAGGATGCGACATTAAAAGATCTGTTTGTTGGGGTGTTGCCACCTGAGGAGTTGCGCAATGCAGCAAGGGCTTATTTTGTTCAGGAGGGCTTGTTGATCCGGAAGTGGTCGTCTCACACTGACGAAGGGGTCGAGGACCCCGTGTTTCAAGTGGTAGTGCCATCTAAGTTTAGAGAACTGGTCCTGCAGACTGCTCATGGGGATTTACCTGGGCACTTGGGGGTAAAAAAGACCTATGACCGGCTTATGAAGTACTTCTATTGGCCTTGCCTAAAGAAGGAGGTGGCATGCTTCATTAAGACGTGTCATGTATGGCAGTTAACGGGGAAGCCTAATCAGGTGTTAACCCTCTGGAGTCTGAGGCTGATTTGGGGCCTGGAGAAGTTTTGACATGCCCTGACATTTGTGCTTTTTTCAGTTGTTCATAAACATATTAATGACACAAGTGCCATTACACTGTATTCAGCACAAACTAGGCTACCATAATATGTGAGGAACATGTGTGTACATGTTTGTGTTTTTGAAGGAATAACGTTTATGCGTGGTTACTGAAAAAACAAAAAACTTAAGTCACTGATATAAGGCCAATAAAAGTATATTAAATCTGTGTTCACAAGACTTTTGGGTATTGAAGGTTGTAGACTAGAGTTTTTGCTTCAAAATTATGTAAAAATTATGCTGACTACTCTTTCATTTATAACAATATACTGATTTAGTTTTTGTAAGACACTTTTTGCCAAGAAACACGGTATGCGAGGAGGCGTGAATCTCCATGAATAATGGCTCATTCTCACCTGTGAAGACAAAAGAATTGAATAGTAATGACCTGAAAAGACTTGCATATTAATGAGGCATTTCAGTCAGGTAGGCTGTGAAAAAAAAACTTCTGTGATGTCTCAAGCTCATCATGGTATATGAAACATACAGAAAAATTTTATTACAATATAAAATAATGGTTTTATATTATACTTTAAAATATAATGTATTTCTGTGATGCAAAGAGTCTGAATATAGGCTTTTAGTTTAAAAGCATGCACATTTGGAGAAATATAGGATTCTCATATGTTTATGTCAATTTTCTATACAGAGGAGTTATTTTTTATTTAATATTCATTGTTATCTCTATGAGCGCTGGTGTTTGCAATTCATACTGCAGCCGGAGGGCGCTCTGTGCATTTTAGTCCACAAATTCACCTAAGAAGAAGACGATATTCCATGAATGGTGTTTACCAATTCATACTACAGCCGGAGGGCGCTAAAGAAACAAAAACTCACTTAAAACTTATCAATAGAAGAAAACAAACAGGAATTTACTGAATGTCTTCCAGAGATCGCTAACCATGGCTTTTTCATCCAGATAAACAATTTTCAAGGCAATAAATACACGATTGAGATGATGAATGCATGTGTTGTCTCTGAATTTGCCTGTGAATAGCGCTGGCTCCGTGGGTGTGGCCGCATTAGTGGGTAATGAGCTGAATCACGGACTTCTGACATGGCTCTCTTTTCATACAGATTACATAAACACAGAATGTTTGTTTTCGATTTGACTTGCACGATTTAAAACCTGACATTTCAACGTTTTGTTAGACATAAGTATGAATTTTTTGTGATTAGTATTCACTAAGTTACAGTTCATTTTCTGAGAACTATCAGATTGGACTTCGTTCAGAGGGAGATGAGAGATCACGCATCATGTTAGTTTTCTTTATTTTACAAAAAGCACAACATTTTGTTTTTACTCTGAGTGTATACAAATAAAAGGAGATATTCTATAGTTCCAATTGATGTATTACTTATGTCTCTATGACAAAAAATGACAGAGTATTTTAAGTCTGTTTTGCTGCAATGTGAAAAAAAACCTGCAAAACGCGCCGGCGCGTTTTTAGACCTCAGAGTGTTAAAGCCAGCTCCACTTTACCCGATTCCAGCTATAGGGAAACCATTTGAACATTTGTTAATTGATTGCATAGGACCATTGCCTCCATCTAAGTCAGGGTGTGTTTACCTGCTGACGGTGATGTGTCAGTCTACCCGATACCCTGCTGCCTATGCTTTGCGTACAATCTCTACTAGATCTGTGGTGAAAGCCCTTTCACGGTTTATTTCCATCTTTGGTATCCCTCACACTATACAGAGTGATAGAGGCTCTAACTTTACGTCACGCATGTTTAGAGAGGTGCTTGAGCAGTTGCGTTTGAAACATCAGAATATTAGCGCTTATCACGCCCAGAGCCAAGGTGCTCTAGAGCGTTTTCATCCGACATTGAAGTCGCTTCTCAGGGGTTATTGTGTTGAACTTAACAGAGACTGGGAGGAAGGGCTTCCATGGCTAATGTTGGCGGCACGAGAAGTAACCCAGGAGAGCACTGGATTCTTACCTAATGATTTGGTCTTTGGCCATAGAGTTCGTGGGCCTCTAGCAGTTTTGCAGGGGGAGCTGAAGTGTCCTGAGTCTACTGTTAACTTGTTGGACTATGTTAATGGTTTTCGTCGTAGGTTGTTTTTAGCCTGTGAGATGGCGACTGACAACCTGACTAAAGCCCAACAGAAAATGAAGAGTTGGTACGACCGTCAGGCTGAGCCAAGGGTGTTCAGTCCTGGTGATCAGGTTTTGGCATTATTGCCGATAGCCAATTCCCCTTTCTTGGCAAAATATACAGGTCCCTATAGGGTGTTACAGTGGGTGTATGCAGGAGAGATGAGGTGAGTAAGGAGATCCACAAACGATAGGCTTTAATGATAAACCAAGAGTATCATATAACATAGCACACATAACACCATCAACATAACATTATAACATCATTACATTACAACAACAAGAACGGACAGGGAGTGAAGGGAGTGAGTCCATTATAAAGGCAGTGCTGATGATGAAGTCCAGGTGCAGGTGATGAGTGATGATGGGGAGATGACGAGGGAAGTGAGTGCAGGTGTGGAGACAAGAGGATGATGGGAAATGGAGTCCGGGAGAGAAGGGAACTGTGATATAGGGTTGTTCGGCAGGTGTCAGACCTGAATTCTTTACTTTCTACACCAAATCTTAGGCGTTGTACACAGCTCTGTCACATTAATCTTTTGAAGCCCTGTTACAGTAGGTCTTCAGTCTCTGGGGCAGCAGAGTCTGATGACGTTGTTATGCCCGTTTCTTTAGCCGCAGCTGTTGAGAATCCTCGGGCCCCTCCCTACATGGTGGAAGCAAGTAGTGGTGAGGATGTGGTAGGTCCTGATAACTGTGTGTTGCAACCTCGTTTGAGGAACTCTGAGAAAGAGTCAAATATGTTTGGGCATTTGTCAGATGAACAGGCATCAGAAATGTCTTTGTTGTCTGCTTTTCCCTCCTTGTTTTCAGATACACCTTCATGCACTCATTTAACCCTCAGGGGTCTGAGGCTGATTTGGGGCCTGGAGAAGTTTTGACATGCCCTGACATTTGTGCTTTTTTCAGTTGTTCATAAACATATTAATGGAAAAAGTGTCATTACACTGTATTCAGCACAAACTAGGCTACAATAATATGTAAGGAACATGTATGTACATGTTTGTATTTTTGAAGGAATAACGTTTATGCGTGGTTATTGAAAAAAACAAAAAACTTAAGTCACTGAAATAAAGCCAAAAAATATATATTAAATCTGTGTTCACAAGACTTCTGGGTATTGGAGATTGTAGACTAAAGTTTTTGCTTCAAAATTATGTAAAAATGATCATTCCTACTCCTTCATATAAAACAATAGAGAGATTTAAATTTTCTAAAACATCTTTGGTCAAGAAACACAGTATGCGTGGAGGCGTGAATAATCATGAATAATGGGTGATTTTCACCTGAGAAGACAAAAGAATCGCATAAAAGAGCTCTAATGACCTGCATAAATAATGAGGCCTTTCAGTCAGATAGGCTGTGAAAAAACCCTCTGTTGATCATTGCTCGGTTGCATAAAGCACCTTAAGTTTTTCCCTTAAGTGTGACACTTAAGGGGTGATTTCTCCTTACCTAAGGGAATAATTTAAGGGTGTTGCATATAATCCCTTAAACAGTTCTCTTAGGTAAGGGAAAACGCTAAATGTTTAACGACAGCGACCCAGGTTTTGCCGTTATAAAATTCTATCGTTGCCATGGACACGCTACTGTATACTTTAACCCATTAGCAGCCATTACAGAAAACAATGAATACAACCGAAAAAGAAATGGATAAGGAAAACAAAAAGAGAAAGCCAAATTGGACAGAGGAGGAGAAGTGTATACTTCTCGACGAATATGGGAAAAGGAAAGCGATTTTAAAAAGCAAGCTTAATCCCAATGTAACTGCTACCAAAAAATATAAACAGTGGGAGGAAATAACCGATACAATTAACGCACGTAATCTAGGTGTAAAAAGGACTGTTCAGGAGATAATTAAGAAATACGAAAACATCTCTGTGATGGCAAAAAAAGAATTAAGCGTTCACAAGAGGGAGTCCAACAAAACTGGTAAGACTTTTACCGCACCGTATAGAGTGCGTTTTTTTTTTTTTTTGCTGCCGTATAACAACTGTTACAAAACTGATAAACAGGTGGAGGACCACCGCCCCCTGAATTGTCAGACTCTACTAAAATGGTCCAAGACATCATTGGGGCGGACTCACCTGTCCTGGCTGGCATCACAGGAGGTTTAGAGAGTGAAGCTGAACCAGAGGAACAGCATAACACGGAGTGAGAGAGCATTATTGTCTCATATCAGCATACAATCTTATCAAACTTATCACTGCTGTGAGAATGAACAATTTTAAAGGTTATGACAGGCATAATATATATGACAACAAAACAATATGATAATTGGTATTTATTTCACGCGTTAGACTTTCCCAGCAATCCCAAACGCAGCTCCAACACTGACAAAGCGCCAGTATGCCAAACCAGGCAGCAGCCAAGTAAGATCTTATTGGTTTTTGTTAAGAATTATATTAGTAATAGACTAATATAATAAAACCTAATTCGGCTTTATATAGCCTGCATATTATTATTTTAGACTATTATTTTCCAAAACACAAACACTTGTGAATTGCAGAAAAACGCTTGCTACCAGAGAAGAAGTGCTGGAACTGCAGAAGGAAGTTCTGCAACTACAGAAAAACAAATTGCAGCTGGAGATCGAAAAAATAAAAAAGGAGAAGGAAAATCAAGATCTGTACAACTTTATTCTTAACAATAAGCTTCTACAGCTACAGAGCGAAGGAAAAGTAACAATCACGTCAGTTGACGAATAAATACATTTTATGTTGTATATCTGTTGTATTTTATTTATGAAATTATAAATTACAAATAATAATAACAATAGGCCTACATAGCTATTACATTCACATAAAATATTGCTATACTAATAAATAATATTGTTATATTGTTTTAATATCAACTAGGCCTTTAGACTACACTACTATACTAATAGCCTAAAATAATATATATTATTACTATTGTTATTACTAATATTTCTAAGGCCCACTTTTTTTTGCTACAACTTAGCCTACTAATTAAAGAACGCATTCACAATGGCATCTCTGACAGCAAATCCAGCCTGCTGGAAATCTTGTTGTAGATGATTTGTTTCATGAGCCTCTTCTGCTTCTTGTCCCTCTTCTTCAAGTTCATCCTCCTCTTCGAAGGCAGAATACGTCTTGGACATGTTGAAAAGAACTACACAGGCCACAATAATTTTGCAAGCTCTTGACGGCTCAATGCGCAGCTCGCTATGGAGACAGTGAAATCTGCGTTTAAGCTGTCCGATCGTCCTTTCAACTATAGACCTCGTGTGTGTCAAAGCGTTGTTGTATCTTTCCTACAAGTGTAAAACAATGACCATCATTAGTATCAGCAAGTCACACTGTAATAAAATATAATAAAAATAAAACATAAAAATAAAATAAAATGCAACACATTGTTCACATATTACTTTAATGTTAATTAAGCAATAATAAACTTTTTTTTTAATGTTATACAGGATTCAAATCATTTTTTCCAAGTCAGTTTAATGTCATTTAAGTTGAATGACTATACATATATCTAAGGCTATACATCGATCTAAGTTGACTGTTAAGATTATTACATGCCTGTGCAGCGTTACGGGGATTCAGGAAGGGCGTCATGAGCCAAGGTCGGCAGGGGTAACCACTGTCCCCGAGCAGGAGGCCACTGTGGATTCCAGCCTCAAAGTCTCTCCCGATCTTGCTCTCTGCCAAAATCCTGGAGTCATGTGTACTCCCTGGCCACGATGCAAAGACATTTATAATTATGGACAGATGGTCACACACTAACTGGACATTAATTGAATGATAGTTTTTTCTGTTCACATATTGATCTTCGTGTGTGCGGGGCGCCTGAATTCTGACATGTGTGCCGTCTATTACACCACTTATTCCGAAAAAAAGAGGTTTGAATGGCACCCTGTTCTTGATGAGATGGAAACGTCACAGTTTGACTTAAATAACGGCAAAGGCCCCCTGCAACCTGGTGTATAACCCTACTGACAGACGATTTATGAATGTGGAAAACATTGGTAGCGAGTGGTTGCGCTGAGTGACACTGTCAAGGTCGCCTTCCAGCTTGTTAGTGATCTCATAGATTGCGCGACGATCAAATCTATATTCTCGCAACAGTTTTTCGTCGTTAAGATGGTCCAGCGGGTTCTCCCTATCACGAAATATTCGCCTCGGCACATCAGTATCTTCAGCAAGATCCATAAACTCAGCCATGTCATCTAATTTACGTTCGTGAAACTCTTAAGGTAAAGTTTGCCCAACCTTAGAGTATACTTAAGAAAATGACAGTTAAGGGGCTTTATGCAACACTTAACGGTTTTTAAGGGATTACTTAAGTGAAAAATAGACACATAAGGGAAATTCTAAGGGTTTATGACGTTTTACTTAAAGAAACCCTTAAGTGACAGGGTTATTTTTTTGCAACACCCTTAAGTTTAAGGGAAACTTAAGGGCGAACTTAAGGGAAAATTACACTTAAGGTGCTTTATGCAACCGGGCACAGGTCTCAAGCTCATCATAATGTAAATCAAACATACAGAAAAAACAGCAATACTGTGAAATATTATTACAATTTAAAATAATGGTATTCTATTATTAAAATATAATGCATTTCTATGATACAAAGTGTCTGAACAGTTATGTTACCTCTATGGCATTTCATATAGGCTTTTAGCTTAAAAACATGCACATTTGGAGAAATATTGATGGATTCTCATGTTTATGTCAATTTTCTATACAGTATTTATTCATTATTTATTGTCGTCACTGTGAACGCTGGATACTGTGTTTACAATTCATACTTGCAGCCGGAGGGCGCTCTGTGCACTTTTAGTCCACAAATGCCTGAGCACTAAAGAAGAATAGGCAATCCAGGAAATAACTGAACTAACAGAGGCCAGAGATCGCTAACTATGGCTATTCAAAACACTTTTCAAGACAATAAATACACGATTGAGACGATGTATGCATGTATTGACTGAATTTGCGTCTGAATAGCGCTGGCTCCGTGGGCGTGGCCGCATTAGTGGATAATGAGCTGAATCAAGGACTTCTGACATGGCTCTCTTTTCATACAGATTACATAAACACAGGAGGTTTGTTTTCGATTTGACTTACACGATTTAAAACCTGACATTTCAACGTTTCTTTAGACACAAGTCTAATTTTTTTGTGATTAGTATTCACTAAGTTACAGTTCATTTTCTGAGAACTATCAGATTGGACTTCGTTCAGAGGGAGACGAGAGATCACGCATCATGTTAGTTTTCTTTATTTTACAAAAAGCACAACATTTTGTTTTTACTCTGAGTGTACACAAATAAAAGAAGATATTCCACAGATTAAAATGGTGTATAGCTCTTAATTGTATGTGCAACATTGACAGAGTATTTTGAGTCTCTTTCACACTGGTTAGAAAAAAAACGCGGTGATCACGCCGGCGTGACCGCCGACCCGAGGGAGTTAATTGAGCATGATATTGATGTCGGTGATGCGGAACCAATAAGACAGCGGTTCTATCGGGTGTCACTAGACAAACAGCAACATCTAGAGGCAGAGGTGAAGTACCTTTTAGATAATAGGTTGGCAAAGCCCTCCTATTCAAGTTGGGCTTCACCCTGTATATTGGTCAGTAAACCTAATGGGACATATAGATTCTGTACCATTTACCATAAACTGAATAACATCACAAAACCAGATTCTTTTCCACTTCCAAGGGTTGAAGATTGTGTTGATCGGGTAGGATCTGCAAGGTTTGTGAGTAAATTTGACTTGCTCAAAGGTTATTACCAAGTCCCTTTGTCATCTCGTGCCCAGGAGGTTTCAACCTTCATAACACCATCTGGTTTGTATTCCCTACTCTGTTATGAGTTTTGGTTTACGAAACGCAGCAGCCACATTTCAACAATTGATGAACCATGTCGTTTCTGGGTTGCAGGGGTGCGCGGTGTACCTCGATGATGTGGTTGCGTATAGCGACGAGTGGTCTGAACATCTGGACCGTATTCGGGCTCTCTTTACTAGGCTTGTGGATGCTCGCCCCACTGTAAATTTAGCCAAGTGCAAGTTTGCCCAGGCCACAGTTGTATACTTGGGGAAGATCGTAGGGCAGGGGCAAGTGAAGCCGGTCCATGCTAAGGTGGTGGATATTGATAATTTCCCTGTTCCCACCACCAAACCCGAGTTGCGGCGCTTTTTGGGGATGGTAGGGTATTATCGTAGCTTTTTTTCCAACTTTTCTATGGTAGTAGCCCCTTTAACTAACCTATTAAAAGCTAAAGTGAAGTTTGAATGGACTGTGACCTCTCAGGCTGCTTTTGATAATGTTAAGTTGTTGTTGACCTCGGCCCCAGTTTTGATGGCACCCCGTTTAGATCAGCCTTTCCAGATGCAGGTTGATGCAAGCTATGTTGGTGCTGGTGCTGTGCTCCTGCAGAGTGATGAGCAGGGGGTGGACAGGATGTTTCTTCTCTAGAAAGTTTAATTGTCATCAGTTGAATTATTCAACTATTGAGAAGGAAACTTAGGCGTTAGTATGGGGTCTGCAACAGTTTTATGTGTATTTAGCTGAGGGCGCTGTTCCTATTACTGTCTACTCGGATCACAATCCACTTACATTCCTTCACTCGTTAAAGAGTCCTAGTCAACGCCTTATGTGCTGGGCTTTATTTTTACAACCATACAATTTACAGATACAGCACATTCGGGGTGTGGACAATGTCATGGCTGATGCATTGTCCCGTGCCCCAGGTGGGCTGGAGTGAGTGTTTGTTTTGTCCTGTCTTTCTCTCTTCCTGTTTCTCCACTCTCTTCTCCTGCCTGGTCTCCTTAAATGTAACTTTCCAGGTACCGGGATTTGCTGGAGCTTTTGGTATGGGGGGAGGGTGATTGGGAGCTGCTGGAGGGTAGAGGGATTGGGGCCTGTGGACAAGTGTTCTTCTGTCCAGTTCATGTATATGGGCTGTCAACACTCCTGGACCAAAGTTAAGTGCTCACTTTTAGTTTATGGAAAGTTTAAAAAATTCAAAATTGTTTATTATTTTGTTGTGTGAGTGGGGGGTTTTGAAGGTTTTTACAGAGGCCTTTCAGGGGCCTCTGTTTAAAGGGAGGGGGTGTCACGGATCTGCTGGGCTCCTCCTCTTTGCTTTGTCCTGTTCATTACGTCTCCCCTACAGGTGAGGGAGCACAGGTGTGGTGTGTTGTGCTTGTGATTGTTTCCAGGATCGCGTGTGACTGCTTCCAGTATCTTGGGCTTTAAAGATCTCTCCAGACCTGGTTGAAGAGGCTGCTGCTTCTCCTTCTCTCCTGCACTGTTGTGACGTTTTTGTTTGCTTATGCATGACACCTCATATTTCTTGTCGCATACATTTTTATTTCTCAACCTAACATATATACTGACTTTATTTAACTTACGTTGTTCATTCTTTATCTTTAATAAATATATTTCTTCATATGAACAATCCACGTGGTCTTCCCTTTCTGTTTACATAGCCTAGAATAGGCAGAATGTAACAGAATATCTTCGAAGACTGAGACGAGGGTAGGAAACACGGAACCTAAGCTGGTTAACTAAATGTCAACATTTTGATAGGAAGTGGCAAAAAAATCTAAACATGGGTCATTTTTTATGATCTCATACATATAAATGCCTATAACTCCAAAACGAAATGAGATATTTGCACCAAATTTGACACACACATGTATGGGGTCACTTTGAGGACACATAAAAAAATTGGTGGGATTGTGCCTCTTGGTGGCACTATAATTGAACAAAACATGAAATTTTTTAATGGTTCCATTGATTGATGCCAGTTTTGCCATAGTCAGCCAAACTTCCTGTCAGTCATTTTGATTTTCTTTAATAACATACTTTTTCTAACTACTCTTAAACCGTTGGTTCAATTTTCACCAAAATCGAAGCGTATCATCTTTAGACCATGCCGGTAAAATGTTATGGATTTCGTGTTGATAGATGAAACCATATTTATTTACCACAGCAACAAATTAGAGGCTTAATGCCAAAATGAGTCTTGAGGCTGTATCTCTGCAATGCTTTTATATATTGACACCAAACTTTGCGAGTGTTATTGTCACCTCATTCTGACCAACCACATTAATTTAATCACAGCGCCACCTATTGGTCAGAAGTGATGAACCAGTAAATCTTTATTATTGACTGTATTTGTGATTTTTCAGCTCTTTTGCCTAAAATGATCTTAACAGGTCTTTAATTGCTCACTGATGCTTCTTGTGCTTCTTTTGTGCTTGGCCCCAATAATTGCTGCTTGCAGCAATATATATATTTTTATTATTATTATTATTATTATTATAAAAGGCACATGCAATTTTTTCTTTTTTAAAAAAAAAAATAATGCTATTAACTGATTTTTTTCCCCCTAATCAAACCAGAAACGAATTTTTTTCATTTTTAAGCCCTGACTGTCAATCATGATGTCAATCCCCCGTTTTTATAGCATCAAATAAGTAACTAAAACCAAACTTTATTTTTTTTTTAAATGAACATTTGAACTTACATCAGTGTGATAAATCTACACATTTAAAGTGTAATTTAATTTAGTTTGTCTAGCATCCCAATAAATTACATGGAGAGGGCGGGGTTTATGACCTATACTGGGACCAACCACCTGGGGGCGATCGAGAGGCTTTGGCTTCACTTTTCAGGACTTGTGTGGCACGCTTGGCTTACACAGATACACATGGAAGTGTTTGAAAGCAGACATCTATCAGCAGATCCCTAATATACGTATCCACTGATAGATAGTCCTTACTGAATGGTTGTAAATCATAAAGGATTGTAAATCAATTCAAGCACTGGTCAAGGATCCACGTGGTATAAGTTTGTACAGACAATGAAGAAGCAGAAGGCCTCAGTGAAAGAGATCAAAACCAAATAAGAGCCAATAATGTGTCTGAACTATCTCTGGAGAAACACTTCCAGAGCTGAACTGCTGTGAGATGATTGATGCTCCTCATGAAAGAGACAAAAGATGACAGAATAATCCAGAAGAAACTAGTTACCTCAGAGGATCCAGGAGTCTGATCAAGGATCGCATGTAGATGTTCTGCTGCATCTTGTTGTTTATGAACTTTGGGTTTGATGGAGAGAAGCACATAATCAAACACTGATAATGAATAACTTTTATCAACAGGAATATTGACTGAATGCTGGAAACATCAATAAAAGAGACCAACCGTCTGTAATGCCGAGGCTCTCTGTGACCCCAGCTGCTGAAACTGCATTTTTCTGTGTTTCCAATTCATTGAACAATTTCTTCAGCTCTCTAATGAAGTTATCATCAGATGAAACACCGTCTCTGACCAAGCTACAGAAGACATTGAGTGTTTATTGATCAGCTGTTGTTTCCACTGCAGGAAGTGAAAGACGTTTCTTTACCTCTTGACATGTTCCCTGAACTCCTTCGTCATGAAGAGCATCTGAAGAACTGCATTCAAGTAGCAGGTGGAGTTTGGATTCACCAGCCCACAGTATCCTTAAATGAGAAACACATTATTAACACTGACTGACCAGAGGAACATCAGAAACACATCCAGCATCTTACAACATACAGCACCATCGAGATCAGAAACTCACTTAAAGCAAATGTTGAGTTTTAAAAGTGAAAAATGATCACTTTATCCAGTAGATGGCTGCAGAGCTTCACTATTACCCTTTTTCCACCAAGGCCGTTTGAGTGCTGGTTCGGAGCCAGAGCCTAGTTTCAAATCAGTTCTTTGTCTTTCGACACACAAAGCACCAGCTCCGAACCAGAAAAAGTGGTTCGTAAGTAGCACCAAAACATTGCTGGGCTAGAAGTAAGAACCGCTTGCGTCAGGGGCTGGGGGCGGGGTTACCGTGACCAACAAGAAACTTGTGACCGCCATTTTTGAAATAGTAGCTAATCGAGCTAATAGCAGCTCGATCGTAATCTCCATCTATATACAAATTACGGCGAGCCGTGTTTGGATGCCGATGTAGGTTCGTAAAGCCATGAGCATCAACAGTAGTGAAACATCCGCGATTGTTGATAGAAGGCTTTTTCGAGATGCATTGGAGCAGCGCGGACCGATTCGGCGGGTGCCGCGGGTCCGCGGGAGCGTTTGTAGAGCATACGACTCCTTGTGCTTTTGGATCGTTTTCACAGAGCTTTGATGTCAGGCGCCGATCGCTATGCGAGAAACTGATGCATCTCAAACGAGCCTGGTGTGTTTGTGTTTGGCGCTGCAGTGCTAGCTTTGCTGTGAAATATGAGACGTATACAGTGACGTAAGACCTGGCTCTGTGCTGGCTCTCAAGCCCGTGAAAAGGCAAACCGGTTCTTAGAAGGCTCGTCAGTTGAACCAACTCCGAACTGGCACTAGCACTAGCTCTGAACTAGCACCCGGTTCGTGCTGGTGGAAAGGGGGTATAAGTGTTATTTGCTATTTGACTAAATGAAAGACTTTAAAAAAAAAAAAAAAATCAGTTGGATTCATATCTAAATATTATGACTTTTTGTCACCATTACAATCAAAACTGATTTTTTTTTTTTCAGCGCAAAAAATGCTAAACTTTGACAAAAAGGAACTTTTATTGTTATAATTGTGATTTCATAATATTTAGATATGAATCCAACTGAAGAAAACTTGTGAAAAGATGTCTTTAAGTTAGTCAAATAGCAAATAGTCTACTGGATAAAGTGATAATTTTTTACTCTTAAAACTGCATTTTCCAAAAGATGTGCAAAAATCTTACAATAAACCAAAACATTAATAAACAGGGTAAAATTATATTTGTTTAAAAAAAAAAAAAAAATTGAAAATTTTTGAATATAGAAATATTAAATGATTTAAATAACTGAAATGATACTTTAAAAATGAAATTAAAACTGCCAGTGGGGGGCGTCAAGACACGATCTATCACTGAATGATTAATTCAATCGATTCGTTCAAATGGCCGGTTTATTCAGGAAAGCGACTGTCTATTTGGGACTGGGTTATTGAATCATTGACTCACTAGATTAATTTGAAAACACAGATTCATTCATAAATGAAACAACTGTGTTTGCTCGGAGATGTGCAGCGGTTCAGCGGTGGTTTTGTATGGAACTATTTTCGTTGACGAAATAGAGCAAAATCTGACATTACTGTTCCTAAAATGTAAGTAGTCACCTAATATTATCTTCATGTTTATTGAATTGTTGTATAAAAGCAATATTACATTTGCAAACCCTTTATAACCATTAAAAAAGCTGTCACTCATCTCAGTTCATTGCCATTTCACAAATTTGCTTTATAATTAATAAAGTTGACTACACTGCACAATGAATCTCTTATTTACATCATGTCTGTACTTTGTTTGTTATAATGAGAGCATTCAGCACTGAACAAACCCCAGCGTTTGAACGCTTTGTTCAAGAAATCATCAGTGATTGGCTGCTTTACTCATCACTGCATCAACACATTCTCTCCACGCTCTCCAGACTGGAAACACAAATACACACTGACATCCAGGCTTTAACCTCCTTTAAAAAATTCACAGGAGAATCATGATCAACCGTGTCGAAAGCTGCAGTAAGATACCACAGAATGACCAGAATCTCTTCATAATAAAATATCATTATGTATTTTTAACAATGCAGACTCTGTACTGTGGTAAGCTTTAAAACCAGACAGAAGAATCACAAAAACTGCAATTGTCTAAGAACAATTTTCTTTAACATTAAAATGTAAGTTTTGAAATTGGTATGAAACTAGACAGAACGCAGCAATCCAAATTTGGCATTTTAATAAGAGTATGCTTTAACAAACATTTTAACAACAACAGTATAATACCAGAATCAAGACTACATTAATAACAGACAAAATACTGGGGCCAAATTTATCTTCCAGAATTTGGCAGTAAGTTTTGGAAGATCATTTAGGCTACGTCCACACGAAGCCGGAGCTTAACCTATCCGATCTTTTTTTTTCTCCTCGTCTCAAGAAATATCTGCGTCCACACGAAACCACTGAAACGACTCAAAACGATGTAGTATACATGCTAGACCAGTATGTGGCGCTATAATTCTGCCACAGAGATACACTAGAAACAGAGAATAAGACTTGGATCATGTGTATTAACCTTGTGCACTGTAAATAAACTATAGAAAAGCTCAGAAATAAGGCTTTATTTTGGCTCAGTAGCTTCAGCAGCACGAACACAAGCATCTAGAGTCTGCTGTTGCTGTTGTTGGTGCTGTTTTATGTTGTCAGCGCCATCTGACTAGGGTCGACACGTAGGATTGGCTGTCCACACGAAAACGCAAAGACAGCATTTTCAGATTTATCCACTCTGGGACCGGTTTCAAAAAACAGCAGTTTCACCTTTCGAAAACGCTGGATCCGTGTGGACAAATCACCTATCTGATACAAAATTTGTGTGTATTCACAGAAACACGTCTCTGTGTGGACGAGGCCTTAGTCCATCTCTGCAAGACAGACATTTCAGGATATGAGAGATGAGACTAAAAATGAACTCCCAAAACTTACTGCCAAATTCTGGAAGATGAATTCTTCAAACAGTGACGAGAGGATGTGGAGCTGGTCCTTCAAGAGTCACTCTCAATCTGTCTGTCTATAAAGACTATAAAAGCATTCTTCATTTACCTTACATTCACATGTCTTCATTTATTTTTCTACACTTCACTATGTAATTATTATTAAGTGTGGATCTTTTTTTTTTTTAGGAATCTTTACCAAATCTAAGTCTCGGAAATCTGGAAAATGGTGGCACTGGAGACTAAAGGGTTCCTGATTGTTTCACACTTAATTCTTCACCTTAATTCTTAATTCTTTTGCAGTTAACATATCTTTTCTTTTCCACCTGTTTTTGTCTGACCCTGTTGACCCAATAAAATTGTCATGCCTTAACTGCAGTTTCTAGTATTGCATTAGTATTGCATCCTTCTCATGGGCATTTAATCATTTTGGACTTTTCAGTCTGAGTAAAATCTCTTTGTGGCTCATTTCATCTGTAAAAGAAAAACTGCTTATAAGATGTACAGTAGTTATTAAGATTGATGTGGTTTGGAACTGGTAAAATGTGCTTGGAAAAAAAGATTATGAACTAGCATAATTATGTATGCACTATATATACTATATGAGGAGGGCACTGATATATATATCAGTGCCCTCCACAATTATTGGCACCCTTAGTAAATATGAGCAAAAGCAGCTGTGAAAATAAATCTGCACTGTTTATCCTTTTGATCTTTCATTCAAAAAAATTCACAAAACTCTAACCTATCATTGAAGTAAAACAATTGAAAATGGGGGGGAAAGCTCATTATGAAATAAATGTTTTTCTCTAGTTCACATTGGCCACAATTATTGGCACCCAATTATTGCAACGTCCTTTTGCCAAGATAACAGCTCTGAGTCTTCTTCTATAATGCCTGATGAGTTTGGAGAACACCTGACAAGAGATCAGAGATCATTCCTTCATGCAGAATCTCTCCAGATCCTTCAGATTCCCGGCTCCATGCTGGTGCTTCTTCTCTTCAGTTCACTCCATTCATTTTCTTTAGGGTTCAGGTCAGGGGACTGGGACAACCATGGCAGAAGCTTCATTTTGTGCTCAGTGACACATTTTTGATGTTTGTTTTGGATCATTGTCCTGATGGAAGATCGAACAACGGCCCATTATTGGATTTCTAGCAGAAGTGGTCAGGTTTTGATTTTTTATCTGTTGGTATTTGATAGAATCCATGATACCATGTATCTGAACAAGTTGTCCAGGACCTCCAGCAGAAAAATAGGCCCACAACATTAAAGATCCAGCAGTATATTTAACCGTGGGCATGGGGTACTTTTTATCCATGTGTGCACCAAACCCATCTGGTGAGTTTGCTGCCAAAAAGCTCTTTTTTTAGTTTCATCTGACCACAGAAGCCGGTCCCGTTTGAAGTTCCAGTCTTGTCTGACAACTGAATATGCTGGAGATTGTTTCTGGATGAGAGCAGAGGATTTTTCTTGAAACCCTCCGGAACATCTTGTGGGGATGTAGGTGCTGTTTGATCATTTTTTTAGGCTTTCTGAGACTCAAGAGTAAACTAAACTCTGCAATTCTCCAGCTGTGATCCTTGGAGAGTCTTTGGCCACTCAAACTCTCCTCCTCACCGCACATTAGGATGATTTAGACACACATCCTCTTCCAGGCAGATTTGTAACATCTTTAGTTGATTGAAACTTCTTAATTATTGCCCTGATGGTGGAAATGGGGATTTTCAATGCTTCAGCTATTTTCTTAGAGCCACTTTCTATTTTGTGAAGCTCGACAATCTTTTGCTGCACATCAGAACTATATTCTTTGGTTTTTCTCATTGTGATGAATGATTAAGGGAATTTGGCCTTTGTGTTTCCCCATGTTTATACTCCTGTGGAACAGGAAGTCATGGCTGGACAATTTCATGCTCCTAGTCATCCTGGTGTGCTAAAAAAATTAAGTATGAATGGGAATATACTTCAGAGATATTTTACTCAAGAATTTCTAGGGGTGCCAATAATTGTGGACAATATGTATTGGAGAAAAACATTTATTTCTTAATGAGTTTTTCCCCCATTTTCAATTGTTTTACTTTAATAATAGATTAGAGTTTTGTGATTTTTTTAAATGAAAGATCAAAAGGATAAACAGTGCAGATTTATTTTCACAGCCGCCTTTGCTTATATTTACTAAGGGTGCCAATAATTGTGGAGGGCACTGTATATGTATATATGCATAATTACCTTTACTTTCTGCCGAACCCATACTTTGTAGTCTTTCCTGGTTAAAACGACTTGGTTGCAGATGGATGGGTGAATCTATCAAAACAAAGCCATACAATAGGAATTAATTTTATTATTAATATAAGTGATAACACAGGCATATTATGACAAGATACTGAAAAACATTCAGGGTGAGCAAATAAAAGTTTTCCATTGATAAGACAAAGGTTGATAAACTGTGTTTTTAGACCTGACTCGTTTAGAGCTTTTGTTTATGATCCTGGCACCTTCTCAGTTTGTTTAGGCACATGTGAACACAGCAATTGTGCTGAAATCCACACAAAACCATCGGTACAAGATGAACGAGGAGATCTGAGCCTGTTATTGTGATTCTTGATGTTATTGTGGTTCTAGACTAAATGTGCAGCCTGCTCTCATAGTTAATATGTAGGGATTCATTTATACATTTTTGTACATTTAGAAGGTGCTGAAACATATAAATGTAAGATCCCTAAACCCCATCCTGAACCTAAACATTCCCATTTTATACAGAATGTTAAAAGAATAAAACATAATGAACAGAAATGTGTAGGAAAATGACAATTTTAGTAAAAATATAACATTAAAATGATATTTTAAGCCACTAATCCTACACCTACCCCTAACCATGTCTTAAAACTGTTATAAATAAAATAACAGACAAACTAGTGCAATCAAAATAATTTATTTATAATTTATTTATTGCGGAAAAGTGGTACCAAAAGTAGTTCAAATGATGAAGAGCTGCAGTCGCAGTCCTCTCTGGCGGTAATAGTTTTTATAGGGTACAGAGCAGAATTTAACTTATTAATCCATGAAAATATGAATCGGTCTTCTCTCCGTGAAGGCACGCACTCATTTCAAATGTCAAATTACTGAAACACGGCATGTGACAATCTGTGATGAAGCAGGTGAGAGCCAGTGAGTGTTCAATGTCAGTGCCGTAAACCATGTTGTGATGCTTCTCGAGGCGCAACTTTCAAATGTGAATCATAACGAGCGCGAGCTTTGATCGTGACGGTCATGCTGAGGATGAAGATGAAGATCGATGGATAAAGGGCTGAACTTGGATCTGTTCCTTACAAACATACGGATTCTGAAGACTTGGAGTACAGCAAACAAATAAAATGTATGTGATTTGTGAATTTATGATGTGTTTTGGTGTATCTTGTGGTTGTACAGTCAGTCACTGCATAGGTGAGTGAGGAGGATGTGTGGTTGCCAATTCTGACCACCTGGTATCTGCCGGTCAGAAAGACCAAGATCCAGCTACATAAGTGACTGTTAAGACCCAGACCTTTCAGTTTGGCTACAAGTTTGGTAGGGATGATGGTGTTGAATGCAGAGCTGTAATCAATAAACAGTATCCGCACATAGGTGTCACAGGTCATCAGTGGATCTGTTAGTCCAGTAAGCAAATTGGAATGGGTCCTGGGTGTCAGTTAGAGAGGAGCAGATGTGGTATTTGACTAGACGTTCAAAGCACTTTATGATGACTGATGTCAGTGCAATGGGGCGGCAGTCGTTCAGGCAGGAGACAGTTGTTTTTTTGGGAACAGGGATGATGGTGGTCTGCTTGAAGCATGTGGGGATCACTGTCAGTCTCAAGGAGAGGTTGAAGATGTTGGTGAAGACATCTGCTAACTGGACAGCACAGGCCCTCAGGACATGTCCATGGATGCCATCTGGACTTGGAGCCTTCTGAGTGTTGACTCTCTTAAAGGCCTTGCTCACTTCGGGTGTGGTTAGGACCAGAGGGCAGGTGTCATGGTTAGCAGGTCATTTCACAGCAGGTAATGTGCAGGGAATGTGTTGCCTGTCTCAAAGCGAGTGTAGAATGTATTGAGCTCATCCGGTAAGGAGACACACACATGCTCCACATGCGTTGGGGGTCAGAGCCATGATAATCTGACTCCACTCTGTCCCTAAAGTCTCTCTTGGCAGATCTGATGGCTTTCTGAAGGTCATACCTGGACTTCTTGTAAGCAGTTAGATTCCCCAAAGTTGAAGGCTGCAGCGTGCTCTCAGCCTGGCACGTACCTCACTGCTGACCCATGGTTTCTGGTTTGGAAATGATGTAAAAGGGAAGGGACAACATCCTCTGCGAGTCTGTGTATTCATGTATGTTGTCTCCTGCTGCATATTGAAACATTTGCCACTCTGTTGATTCAAAGCAGTCCTGCAGTGTAGAGGTGTCATCTTCACTCCAGTTGTGAACTGTTCTGGAAACCAGATTTTCCTGTTTGAGACGTTGTCTGTAGGCTGTATGTAGGTAACCGCAGTTATGCAAATGTGATCACCTTTGCCAAATGCTGGTTGGGGGAGGGGTTCGTAACTGTCCTTTAATGGCAGTGATCGCCTTGTATGGGGAAATTTATGTGCTGGTAGAGTTTAAGAAAAACTTTCCAGCCTACTTTCCTCCTTTTCTGACGGCGTTTTGCTATGCAGGCCGGCAGCAATGGGAGCGTGTAAATGCTGTGTTGTTTCTGAACTGAAGTTTAAGTTAGGACGAATGTCCAGTAGTGTTTGTCGGTCATACTGGATCAGTGCCTGTACTGTCTGAGCAAAAACATGCACGAATAATACAAAATAACACGAAAAACAGCAAAGTTTGCACAGAGCTCTCGTCAGCACGGCACGCCTGAAGTAATGGGACTTTTAAGCTATCAGTGTATGCTGATGATGTCATTATTGTAATTAGCCTGCATAGATCCTCCAGCTGATGTTCTAATGAAAATCCAGTCAATTTTAATAGATTTTTCTGGTACAGATTACACTGGGTGCATTTGTTTTAGCTCTTGTTGTTCCCCGTTCTGGATTAACCTGTTCATTGCCTGGACTCTTGTGTTCTCTACCTGGATTTACCTCTGTTGTTTTGTTTAAATAAACTCTTAAACTGCATCTGGATCCAACATGCCATCTTCTAAAACAGCCAGGTTACAGATTGGCAGAACAGCTGTGTTTCGTCTGCAATATGTTCAAAGACTTTTAAGGTGCTCTGCAGAGTCAGGTTGGATGAGCTTGTGCAGTTCTTCCACGTATTGAAGGCTTAGGACTAGATAAAGCCTTATTTTGGTTGGACCTTCAAAGATTAAAACTGTGTGATTCTCCAGTTTTTTTTATCGTAACTTGTTTAAAGTCTGGTCTTTATTGAAGACAAAAAGGGAAAGTAATACTTCCCTCTTTTGGTAACTACAGAAGCCACTGATTATTGGTTCACGACTGGACTTATCACGTGAGATCCAGAAAGGACTTTGTGTAATGCCCAGCTGATAACAATCGGTCATCTACATCAAACAGCAGGAACTGCTTTTAAAAATGTGACCGCCATTGCTGAGCGGTTAGGAATAAAATCATTGTGGCAAAAGCACTTGAAAAATGGAGATCAGCCATTAACGGTGAAGAAACAGTTGTTGGATCAGTACTCGAACGGGTCCATCAATTTTCAGTTTGAATAAAGAGACTCTTTTTCATGTTTTCATGCACTGTGAGAGGTTAAAACCTTTATTTGATATCTCAAAGAAGATTTTTTTCATTCTTTTGATGGGACTTTTTCAATAAAAATGTTTATTTTTTTGTTTTAGATATGTGAAAAAAACGTTGAAAAAAGTCTCAATTGTTGAACTTGTTAGATCAAGCAAAAATGGCGATTTATGCTACAAGAAAAAAAGTTGAGCAAAATGTTGGTAGTAGAAGTTGTTTTTGTAAAATTTTGTAAATGTTTTTGTAAATAAGTCTGGGATTTTGATTGACTATCATTATTATAGATTAATGCATGATCTTGTATCTTTTGAAGCAGCTTGGTGTTTAAGTGGGATTCTTTGTGAAACTGTTGAAGAAGAGTTGTATTTTTACTTTTTGTTAAGATGATTTTTATTGAATTTTAATACCTATTTAATTAGTGTTTGGTTATTTGTTATATTTGGCATAAATTGTAATAAAAGGGAAAATCAAAATCTCTCTCTCTGTCAGAGGGGATGCTGGGAGTGAGTGCATTAGAGACACGTGTGGGAGAGCCAGTGCCGTTTCTAGACTTTAACCAATAAGTGAGGTTTGACACTTTAAATGCATTAATACGTTACAGATAATTCAGTTTAGTCCACACTGTGACAGCAGGTTTTCTGTGCATGCGCTCATATAAAAAAACTAAACTGGCATGCAGGCGTCTCTCTTACACAGTTTGGAAGCAGTTAAAATCACAATAAACAAGTGTACATTGTGAACGAATAACTGTCGCTGGCGCGCCCCAGCTTTCTTATACTAGGCGACCGCCTAGTTTGCCTATACCTAGAAATGGCACTTTAGCACTCGTCTCTTCGTGGAGGCGGAAAAACAAATGTTCTTTATGACCTGCAGGATTTCTTTATAAAGATTTAAAAGTGAAAGAAAAGACGAGATTTTGCTGTTTTTGTCTGTTTTAAGTTTTTATTTAAAATGTTTGAGATTTTAACATATAGCCTATGTTTAAATGTTTTGCAACTTAACTAAGATATAAATCTAAAGTATTACTTTATATAAATAAGGCTGTATTGAAGAAAGATGGCTGCTAATGCTTGAGTGTCTCTGAAGTCTCCCTTCAAACAATCCTTTGTTTTTCCTTCTCTTCTCTGTCTGAACAAGTTTCTGAACTTGAACAAAGGGTGAGCTCAAGCGAAGATAACATGGATGATTTGACAAAACATGTCTAAAATCTTGAAAAAGAAAATGCTTACCTCAGTGAAAGAGTGGAATGTGCGGAAAATAGAAGCCGTCTGTCTAAACTCCGCTTTGTTAATATCCCAGAAAAAAGTGAAGCCCTTTCCCACAGCTCCAGTCATCAAAGGAGAGCTCCACCCTCCTCCTTTTCTATCCAAACTCTACTTTTTTTTCTCCTAATCAGAGCCCTCTTTATGTTTATATATTAGATTTTATAACAGACTGAACCTGCAGTTGCTTCTTTCTTTTCTTTTAGTGCATTGACCTCTTTGATCATATTCTTGTATTTGTTTGTTTTTTATGTTTTTTTTTTATGTGTCATTGAATGTGTTATCTTGCAACTCTCATCCTCCATTACCTTGTTCATTTCTATAACGAAGTTTTATTTTTGGTTCAGATGGAAATATAGACTCATCTAAAAGCTTAAAAATTGTTCTTCTCAATTTTATTTGTTCTTCTTAGAGCCTGTTTTTCTTTAAAAACCTCATATTGTCACTATCTCTGAAACATGGTTACACAATCAAATAAGTGACAATGACATTAATATTGAATATTAAAATATTAAACCGACTAATGTATTTTTATTTTTGATTGAAAATTTATTTCTCAAAAACCTTCAACAGTGAAAATAATAGAAATTGGACGGTAGTTGTTCAGGGCAGATGGACCAATGCTTTTAAAAAGAGAGGTTTTATTCCATTTTATTCATGACCTTGTATCTATTAATTGGAATGGGCTTGAGTTAATGTGCGTTTGCGTGTGCCTCAGAAGAGGGCTTACAATGAGTTACAAAGATACATAACAGCATGTACACTACTTGCTTTATGCAAGCACTATATAGGATAAATCACTATGCAGGATTTATACATTTTTGGCTCGAATTGATAGGTGAAACAACAAACAGCCACCCACAAATAGTCCATAAACAAAGCATCAGGCTGTAAGAACGAATGTTGAACGAATCATTTGTGGAGATCTGAGAGGAGCAGCAGCCATGATGAAAAGCTGATTCGCACGGAGGCATCTGATGACTAAACTACATTGGAATTCGTGAGCAGAAAAACAAATGAGCCCAGATCTGTTTGAGTTTAGAATAGATGAAAGCCAACCATACTCAGATCACCTCCCGAGAAAAACAAGTTACTTGTCAGGCTACAGAAGAATACCAAAATTCCTCTGTTAAATTAGGTCTAATACATAGAGAGTCAGGCAGAGCTAACACAACCAAGCCACAGCACATAATTGCGAATAACATGCCTCACCTTAACACAGGTCTGGGGTTAGCTTCCTTTGCTGTTCGAGTTAACGTACTAAACATGAGTGGATTTTGCACCGCAGCGCCCCTGCAATTTGATGCTCAGGACAAGAATAGCATAGTTATCTTTATTGAAGTGAATTAGGTTTAAATCGCTGTCATGCATGAATGAATGATCTTTTTGCAATTTTACACATAATAATCCACGATGATCACAATATACGTCAAAATAACACATTGTCAATATTTTTTGAGACCCCCCAAAATTTCATAAATCACCTGTAGTTCGCACCCTGAGTTTAGGAATATTTGTAAAACCAAGACATTAATGATTGCTTTTCACAAGACGTTCTGGAGCCATTTAAACAATGTTTTAAATAAGAGAAGCACAACTTCTACAAATCAGTTAATAATCAATAGCAATTTTATTTCTGATCCTTTACAGATATCTTTTCTTATCTGCATTTAACAAATATTTTACAACCATTTGCTCACAGTACTATTAATTTTTCTGAAACGTACTCAGCCAGCCACTGTTCGACATTTTCTTTGTTTGGAAGTCAAATCTGTTAAACTTGCTAAGGTTAAATGTGCTAAGGTTACCCTTCTTTTTAAAAGTATTGGTCCATCTGCCCTGAACAACTACCGTCCAATTTCTATTATTTTCACTGCTGAAGGTTTTCGAGAAATAAATTTTCAATCAAAAATAAAAATACATTAGTCGGTTTAATATTTTATCTCAGTCAGGCTTTAGACCCAATTTTTCCTAAACCACAGCGTTAATAAAAAAGAAGTCCTGTAGTATGGTGTTTTTAAAATATGCTGATTGTTTGCGTTCTTTTGATTATGATATTAGCTTTGATTATGGGTCACCTCTAACTAAAGTCTATTTAAATATCTTGGCTTGACCCGAGCTGTCCTTTAAGCCTCAAATTAATTTTATTAATAAAAAAGAGAACTTAAACAACCATACAATTTATCACTCATTCAGCTGCTTTTAATTTCAAGTCAGAAAAAGATTAATTTCACAATTAGTTCTTTATACTATTGATCATGCGGACATTATTTACCAAAACATTTCTGACACCAATTTAAAACCTCTAAATATTGTTCATAATTCTTCATCTAGGTTTGTTTTGAGATGTCCTTACAGAACCCATCATTGTACACTGTACGAAACTCTTGATTGGCTTCAACCAAAATATCACTGGTTCCAGTTTTTAAATGTGTTCCTTTTAATTGTCCCTCCTGTTTAAAACATTTTTTGGTTCCATTTACATCCTCCTATCTCCTGCGACATATGCAGCATCTATTTTTCCTTGTCCCAAGAATCTACTGAAGCTGACCGCAGGTCATTTCAATACAAATCTCCGTCTGATTGGAACAATCTCCCTCTTTCTCTCAGATCAATCATATCATCAGGACTAATTTTTTTTCTTATCTGAAAATAACTTGCTTATGTTTTTAATCAAGGCTTCTACACCAATGTTTATCAAATTTTTAGGGTGCAAGTTGTGATGGAAATATTTTATGTCAACATGAAATGTACAGAAAATGCAGACTAAGGATGCTCAGGTCAAAGACCAGTCACATGATTAGCTTAGATCATTACAAACCAATCACCAGAACAAATCACAGTGATGAAGACATTGATTTTTACTCAACTGTAAGACTTAAATGTGCATGTATCTTTCTATTCACTGAGACTCACTCTGTTGTTGTGACAAGTGACCTCCCGGCCGTAAATAAAACTTCATTTCTACAAAGAGCAACTTTGTAGAAGTCGTGTCAGGTATATGCTGCGCAGCTAAGGAATAGAAGTACTAAAGATTCTACGCTCAAAAGACCACAGCAGAGACAGATAGTGTTGGAAGACTATAGAGTCGCCCTCGGGGTGAGGCTGTAATACTCTGAGTTAGTATTAATGATCCTGTGTTGGACCAGCGTACACCTGAGAAGGACGGTGAGAGTGTATAGATGCTAAAGACCTGTGTGCTCATGTGTGATTGAGGTAGTGATAGCAGCTTCTTGACGGGACGCCGTCACCTTATTTCGGGAAGGGAATTACCTCGAAATATTGGAAATGTATTAGAAGTATTCGAGAAGGGAATTACCTCGAGATACTGTAGTATTATATTGTATTATATTCGGGACGGGAATTACCCCGAAGGTACTGTAGTATTGTATTGTATTATATTCAGGATGGGAATTACCTCGAAGGTACTGTAGTACTGTATTGGTACTGAGTATTATATATTATATTGACAACTGGAGGTTGTTTGAATTGTCAGTGGCGAAGTCGGATTAGTATTGAGAATTTCCACGACAAAGTGCATTTTGATTTGTTTGCACTAAAATGCATGTCTTGTGTGTACATCGCAGTTGTAGGTGGAAGATTAGGGGAGTGAGCTGCTTGCCTGTTTAAGTGACTTTTTTGTTGGCTTGTTTGTTTGTTTCAAATGTGTATGTGTTTTTTTTTTTTTTTTATTGTATTTTGTGTGTTCTGGAGCCCCCTCGAAAATGAGATATTATATCTCAAGTGGCTATCCTTTCAATACATTAAAAATAATTTTGAATGAATGAATTGAATAAAACGTGTAAATGTAGTGCATTTAAACATCTATTAAAGAGTGTGTTATGTCTTCATGTAGACAAGAAGCACAAACCTATGTATTGCTCTTAGGAAACTTTAAAAACTACTATGAACAAGCAGGATAACATGCATGAACATGCTCAGCATTCTCTCTCACTCTTCTCTCTTACTTCCAATGTATAGGCCTATATTTAACTCAAGACACTCAAGTGCCATGATGGACATCATCATCTTTTTCTCTCACACTACTGTTTATTTCTACTTTCCTATCCTATTTTATTATGGATGTCCCAAGATTGGGGACCCTAAACTTAAGTGGGATTAGGGCTAGTAATAAATGGCTATTATTGAAAGAAAGAGATTGTGATGCTTCTACAAGAAACACACTGATATTAATAATGAATTAGATTGGGGTTTGTGGTCTGATGGTCAGTTTGTTCTTAGTCATATGAGAAATGTAAGTGCAGGGGTGGCTATATTGTTTCCTCCGGAATTAAATGTAAACATTTAATCTATTAGTGAATTAGAACAGGGGTGGCTTCCTTTAATTAAAGCTAAAATAAAGATATAAGTTTTGTCTTTGTTAATATTTATGCACTAAATATTGGTAGGGACAGAATTATGTTTTTTGAGATGCTTAAAAATACTCTTGTTTCTCTTTCACAAGAAGAGTTTTTAATTATTGGTGGAGACTTTAACTGCACCCTTGATTTTGTCATTGATAGGAATGGAGAAGAACCACATCCTTCATCTGCTAAAGGTTTAGAGGCAATAATCACTCAGTTAGGGTTAGTAGATGTGGGGTTAGGGTTAGCATTCTAGTTTCCCAATACATTATATCATCGATGATCAAAAGAACATGGACAAAACAGTCACTCGCTGTAAACAAATGTTCAGTGATGTGCCGAAAGCTCTATTAGTAGTCATTTACACCATCATCACCCCGGTGTTGATAACTCGAGCGCAGATGAGACATGAACAGATCACGTTGCCATCTGTGTTTAAACTAAACTCATTTAAACCTTGCCAATTTAAACATTCATCCATAAGATGTGAAATGAACTCATATTCTCTTTCAAGTCTTGCACCTAAACTGACAAATTCACACAAAAATTATGTCACTATGCCCATCTTAGTGAGTATCCTAACAAACATAGTAGGTTAGGAGAAAAACGAGACAGACAGCGCATGTGTGTCAGTATCAGTGAACTGGATCTTTGAATTATGTCTTAAAGGGACAGCAGTCTAATATTCCTGCTCTCTGTGTTTTTAATGTTAATCGAATGACAAAACACAAAGAAATCACTCTTGACTGAATATCTTGTGTAACTTCAATAACGTTTCATCTTTATTTAACTATTCAAAGACGTTTATATGCAGTGTTATTTTATATTTGACTACTTTCTTACATTTCTGTACCTGAAAGCTGTTATATACCTGAAAAGCCTGTAAAGCATGTATCTTAGCTCTCATGTATTTATTTGTGCTGAAACTGTACTGAAACCATGACACTAAAACCGTGATACAAACCAAACTATGAGAAATCTGAACCATCCCACCCCTAGAAGATAGAATTAGTGCTGCACGTCTGGATCGATTTTATTTACATAAAAATCAGTGTAATAGAGTGAGAGGTGCATATATCACACCTTGATCATCAGCTCTTGTGATTTTATCAGAAACAAATCCACAATTCTTTTACTGGAGTTTTGATATTAAATTAATTCAAGATATTTTTATTTTATTTTTATTTTAATAAATTTTAATTGTTTTGGAATTGTTGGGTTGAGAAAAAAATGATTATGATAATCTTCTTTAGTGGTGGGATAAAGGGAAAACTCAGATTAAACTTCTCTGCAATCAATTTATGGCACACACTTCCTGTAAAATCAAACATGAAATGGCAAAATTAGATAAAGATATTTCAACAATTCAAAATATGTTAAGTGATCAAAATGATGTGAATTTACAATATGATGATTTTTGTCAGAAGAGACAAGAGTTAAGTAACATGTTACACAAAAAGTTAAAAAGAGCTCTTGTTAAATCACATTTTGTTTCTTTATATGATATGGATGCTCCCACAAAATTTTTTAATTTGAATAGGAAGTGTTTTCATAATAATTATATGCATGCATTGCGTACATCTGATGGGAATGTTACTTCAGATCCTTTGGAAATGAAGAGACTAGCTGTTGATTTCTATGTGGACTTATATGCTAAAGACTTGCAGATTAACTTTTTAAATAACTTACTTGTGCTGAAAGAAGGAAATGTAAAGAAGACTCTGATCAGACTTTTGAGGAAGTTACAAAAGTAGTGAATCAACTTTCATCTGGTTGTGTACGAGGAATCGATGTACTACCAGCAGAATTTTGTAAAACTTTTTTGGGAATAATAGGAAAAGACTTTTTAATGTTTTACAGGAAAGCTATAAAGCTAAGGTTCTACCAAAAATTGTCAACATGCAGTGCTCTCTTTGATCCCAAAGAAAGGAGATCTTTGTCTGCTAGAGAACTGGAGGCCAGTTGCTGATTTATTTTCCGATTATAAAACATTATCAGAGTGTTTGGAAAACAGACTTAAAGGTGATTTTGATGTGTTAATACATAAAGACCAAACATATTGTATACCTAAAAGGTCCATTTATGATAATTTGTTTTTAATGAGAGATATAATGGATTATGCTGGAATATATATTATTGATTTTGGTTTGGCTTTCTCTGGATCAGAAGAAAGCTTTTGATTGAGTATCGTTATATTTTCAAGATTCTTGTGTGTTATGGGTTTGGAGAACATTTTTTTATCATGGATTATAATATTATATACTGCTGCTGTAAGCATGGTTAAAATAGGAGGAGGTTTAAGTGTGCCAATTCAAATTAAAAGAGGAACAAGACAAGGGTGCCCTATGTCTGTTTAGCTATATGTCTTGGCAATAGAGCCTCTACTTTGTTCATTAAGAATTAAATTAATTAGCCCACTTTAATTTACAGCCAGTAGATGGCACACTTACCTTTTAACTACATGAAATGTGTATATTTCCCCAGTATTAAAAAAGATTGCAATATTTGTAGCTCTGCCTTGAAACAACTTAATCAGTGCACTTTTGCAGTAAAAACAAAATACTGTATAAATGCACTGATAGGTAGCCTACACCATAATTAAAAAAAACCTTTATATATTTGTACAGTATCATTACAAAAAGGTGAGCAGTGTATGTTCTCACTAAATTGCTCCCAAACATAAGATTGTTGTCTATCATAACAGTATAAGTGCCCCTTAGTTCTAAAATACTTACAGTATAAATAATTTGTTACCCCTTTATTCCCAAAACTTTACACATTGTTCCCCTATACTTACATACTTACTTCATAGGTACACTATAATTACCAGAAGTTGCACTGTAAATATGCTGTAATTACGCAGATCTTTATGGGCTGTAATCTAATGCGTTACCAGAAGCTTTATGTTTGATTGTGAATGGAGATTTGTGTTTTTCTTTAAGATTATAAATAATCGTGAATGAATTTACTGTGAAAAAATGTTTAATGGTTCTTAATCTTACTGTAATAAAAGTTATTTTGAAAGCCAAAAAAGTCAACATGTATACCACATATAAATGTATACAGTGAAGCTTTTGTCATAGCAGATCATACACTTATTTGCAGAAGCTGTCATTCAAAGAGCATAATTAATTTCAATATGCACTAAATATTTGTACTTCTGATTACTAACATTTAAAAAAAGATAATATACAGACACTTAAATGAACAACCTGCAACTGCTTGTTTTATCAGTTCATAAGTTCAGTTCAGTTTATAAAAATGCATTTATCACAGTAAATATCACACAACCTTGACATCTTTATAAATTTAAAATCTTGACAGATCTGTTAAGGATTCTTAAATAGTGTAAAATATAAAATTAAATGATTATTAATTAAGTTTATTTTGAGGCCAGATATTATTCTCTTTGGTATAAGTTGATGTTCGCTTACCCGTTACCCGTCTTTGACTTTGTGAATTTCAAAAAAATGTATTACTGCCTGCAAGACCACTCCTAGGTTAATGCAGATTCATGCTGTCTGTCTGTTCTGCTTTCACTTTCTTGTAGAAACACTAAAAATGAAATGAGATGAACATTATAGTTTAATGTTTTTGAATTCTCTCGCAAGACAATTACGTTTTCCCAAGAAACTTTCATTTCTCAAAACATGAGATTTGCATTCACCTGCAAATCTCATAAATGGAATCAAACTTTTGGTCTTTGATTTTTAGTTTACTTATCTTTTATTTGATAGCACACCAGGGGCTGTATTCACAAAACATTTTTTCTTCCCATAGCAGTAAAAGTTCTTAGCTAAGATTACAGCCCGGAAAGTACTGCGTACTTACAATGTATTTACAGTGTAACTTCCAGTGATTATAATGTACCTATAAAGTATGTGTAAGTATAGGGCAAGGGTTAGCAATTTGTTTGGCATTGGCGCAATGTGACGCATCAAAAGATGATAGAACCCATTATAATCAGTGATATTGTCCACACTGGATGCGGCGTGGCACAGCACGTTCCCGACAGTAAAAGGATTCCCTGTTCTATTTCAGACGTAGTCCAAGTGATTTGCAACGGTCTGTTAGTCACGTTCAGACAGCTTTTAGCTGATGGTGATAATAGACGGCACCACGAGATGAAGATCTATTTGAGAACCAGCCACTATCAAAATAATCTGTCTACGGGCGCAGGTAGATATATTTTTGCTGCGGGCCAGTTTTGGCCCACGGCCGCCTATTGCTGACCACTGGTATAGGGGAACAATATGTAAAGTCTTGGCAATAAAGGAAAATAACAAATTATTTATACTGTAAGTATTTTAGAACTAAAGGGTACTTATACTATAATGATAGACAACAATCTTATGTTTAGGAGCAATTTAGTGAGAACGTAAACTGCTCACCTTTTTGTAAAAATAGTGCACAAATATATGAAGGCTTTTTTTAAATTATGGGGTAGGCTACATATCAGTGCATTTATACAGTATTTTGATTTTGATATACAGTAGAACTACAACTAGGCTATTGCATTTTTTTTAAATATTGGGGAAATATATTCTTGTTCCATGTAGTTACAGTGTAAGTACAATAAAAACACATGTATTCACACAATCTGATACCAGTTGGAAGCCTCTATTTGAAAAACAACCCATTTCATAACAGATTTACAACACTTATTCGTTTCTCTTGCTTGGCTTCCTCCTTCTCTTGTTCCTCTTTTTCTTTTTTAAAATTCTGTATGTATTACAAGAAAATAGAGTACACCCAGAAATGACCTCAACATTTACTCATCTTTTACCCTCATCCCTTCTTGGCAATATATATATATATATATATATATATATATATATATATATATATATATATATATATATATATCACCTGTTGTCTAATAATTAACTTATTAGTTACTGTTTATTTATTCATGAACATGATTTCACCAAGCACAACATCTTTGTTCATCCTGGAACAACATTGCAATCAACCAATCCGATGTTCATGTCAATTTTGGTCTTAAAACCCGGGTTTGTTGGTTATGGGTAGGACTAAATTTTCGGACAGAAATGTTGTTCCAGGACCAATAATATACTGATTCAGGAACATGTCTTACATGCCAAAATCACAGTGACCATTTTTATACGCCCTGTTTAGTTCAGTTCCTTTTTCCGGTGTCATTTATGTTACATGGGTGTTTTTTGAGTTTCCCCTGCGTGTTCCCTGAGTGTTTGGATTAAAAGACCATTTTCTGGAACTATTTCATGTCATGTGAATATATACTGAAACCACCCATGATGGTACATGTAAACACCAAAGTTAATCAGAAAAAAACTTCTGAAGAAGGAAAGTCATACATCTCAGATGGCACAAGGGTAAAAGATGAGTAAATGTTGAGGTAATTTCTGGGTGTACTGTATTTTCTTTTAATATATTCAGCATTTAAAGAAAGAAAAAGAAGAGGAATAAGACGAGGAGGAAGCCAAAGAAGAGAAATGCATAAGAAGTGTTGTAAATCTGTTTTGAAATAAGTTGTTTTTCAAATAAAGGCTTCCAAGTGATATCAGATAGCCGTAGCTGCGCCATACACTCGACGCCGAAGTATAAATCAGCCTTTACCCTGTAACTACATGAAACAAGATGGTAACAAGCACCACTTTAATTTACCGTCTGTAATGTCACCTGTATCTACATGGAACAAGAGTATATTTCCCCAGTACAAAAACAAATTGCAATTGTTGTAGTTCTACTTGCCTTGAAACAACTTGTGCACTTTTGCAATAAAAACTAAATACTGTATAAATCCACTGATATGTATGTGCTGTTTGATGCTTCGACTTTTTGCATTATAAAGCATTCCCAGAGATATTTATTTTATCTAAAAAGCTTTGTTTGTGTTCATCTGAAGAAGGAAAGTCGTATACATCTGAGATGGCATAAGGGTAAAAGATGAGTAAATGTTGAGGTCATTTCTGGGTGTACTGTGTTTTCTTGTAATACATTCAGATTTTAACGAAAGAAGAAGAGGAACAAGAGGAGGAGGAAGCCAAGCAAGAGAAAAGAAAAAGAAGTGTTGTAAATATGTTTCGAAATAAGTTATTTTTCAAACAAAGGCTTTCAAGTGGTATCAGACATGTGTTTTATTGTACTTAGCCTGTAACTTAATGGAACAAGTGTGTTTCAAGCACCAGTTTAATTTACAACACACAAATGTCACACTGAACTTGTGACTCCATGAAACAAGAGTATATTTCCTCAGGATAAAAAAGTTGCAATAGTCGTAGTTTTAATTGCCTTGAAACAACTTAATAGGTGCACTTTTGCAATTAAAAACAAAATATTGTATAAATAGTATATAGTATAAGTACCCCTTAGTTCTAAAATATTAGATTACCGAATATATTAAATTAATCTTTATTAAATTAATTAATCTAAATTAATCTAAGTTAATCTTTTTATTTTCAGACAAAGGTCTTCTTAAAGATTTTCAGTTTTGTTCAAGGTGATTCAAGCAGCAGTTGTTCAATAACGGAAGAATATATAAAAGTATTTGTGGTAAAAAGCACAATAATTAACATGATAATAAATAGCTGACTGACTTTTGCATTTATTGACATGACATGGTTAGATTCAGATGGTAAATATCATTAAGTTGGGTATCCACCTTAGATATAACACCCATATTTATAATAAAACCATCATATTTAAAAATATCATATAAAATCATATCATATAATAAAATATCATTTATTGTTACTACTTTAAATAATTTTATTTCTGTATTTTTAAAATATATTTTTATATTACAGATATTACAACTCTTATTTGTACTGAAGCCAATGCCCATTTTCTGATTAATTCCGGTGGTTATCTGTACCATCACGGGTGGTTTTAGTGTAATTCGCATGACAGGAAATAGTTTCAGGAGACAGTCTTATAATCCAAACACTCAGGGCAGGGGAAACTCAGAAAACACCCACTTGACATAGAGAGATGGTCCTCACTGTGGAACACAAAATGCAACTCCTCCCACTTTACATATCCCTAAACCTACCCGTCTCCACCCCCTGGATCTAAACCTATCTGTCTCCGCCCCCTGAATATGGATCCAACTCCTCCCACTTTACACATCCCTAAACCTGCCCGTCTCCACCCCCTGGATCTGGATCCAAGTCCTCCCACTTTACATATCCCTAAACCTACCCGTCTCCACCCCCTGGATCTAAACCTACCTGTCTCTGCCCCCTGAATATGGATCCAACTCCTCCCACTTTACCCATACCTAAACCTGCCCGTCTCCGCCCCCTGGATCTGGATCCAACTCCTCCCACTTTACGTATCCCTAAACCTACCCGTCTCCACCCCCTGGATCTAAACCTATCTGTCTCCGCCCTCTGAATATAGATCCAACTCCTCCCACTTTACATATCCCTAAACCTGCCCGTCTCCACCTCCTGGATCTGAATTCTTAAGTATTTAGTAATACTTAAGCCATTACTAGTGGGGTACCATGACCTTGTACCTGTACCATGAACCTGTATATAGTAGTTCTTTGTAGTTCTCTGGGAGGAATGAAAAAACAGTAGTTACTGATTAGTTAATAGTGAACTACCACCTTTAACTGAGCACTGAATTACTAATTCATTAATCAGAGTTTATTTTTAGTTGTACTCTTATTTTTAGTGTTAATAATGCATTACTCATTTGTTCCTGTGTAGTTATTCATTAATGAAGGATCAGGATTCTAAAGTGTTACCATATGAAATAATGAGAATTTAAGGCATTTGTATTCTGAAAAGTTGACTTTTGATTAACAAAACTCAGTTTTGAGTTCTTGAGTAGCCTACTTTTGCTTGACTACTCACATTTCCTTCAGAATGTAAAATCTAGTTTGACCCTGTTTGGGCAGATTGGGCCAGCTGTTGTCAAAATGCAAAAGTCAGGGTTTCAAAACAGGTCACTCTGATTCATTTGGGCTCGCTCTCATGTGACCACAGGAAATCAAAATGATAATCATTGTTTATTCACCATTCAGCCTGTGAGAGGGACCAAACAACATTGATCCTCAAATGAATGGAAAATTGAACTACACACAAGCACTGACTGCTGGTAAAACGAGCAAGATAAATCCCATTTTTTAATATATATTTACATGTTGTGTCTGTTAATACTTTGAAGAATTATCTCAAACATTTAAAGGTAAATTGTTCATGTAAAACACAAATACTCCGACATAGAATAATGTACAGTGAATGAGAGCTCTAGCGCAAGTTATAATAATAATAATAATAATAATACGTTTATTTTATATAGCGCCTTTCTAAAAACTCAAGGTCGCTGTACAATACTATATCATAAATGACAACAGTATGATAACATCATACAATCAGAGGTCAGAGAAGCAAGAAACAAAAAGATAAGTTTTAAGGTGGGTTTTGAAATCATGCATTGATGATAGGTCTCGAATGTGCTTCGGAATGGAGTTCCAGAGTGTGGGGGCAGAGATGTAAAATGCCTGACCACCGAATGATGCGAGTTTGTGACGTGGGATCAACAACTGACCAGTATCAGAAGATCTTAATGTGCGCATAGGAGAGTAGGTTTGAATGAGATCAGAGATGTACTGGGGGGCAAGACCATGAAGTGCTTTGAATGTGATGAGGAGTATTTTGTATTGAATTCGAAAACGAACAGGTAGCCAATGGAGTCTGTGGAGAATGGGAGTAATGTGAGAAGATTTCTTTGAATATGTGAGAACCCTAGCTGCAGAGTTTTGAATGTATTGGAGTTTATTAATTGTTGTGTTTGGTAAACCATAGAAAAGAGAATTACAATAGTCGAGTCAGGAAGTAATAAAGGCGTGAACCAGTGTCTCAGCATCATTGGTATGTAAGAAGGGACATAAACGTGCAATATTACGGATGTGAAAGAAGGCAGACTTAGCGAGTGGAGAGATGTGTGGAAGGAAGGAGAGTGATGAGTCGAAGATTATACCCAGGTTTTTAACGGAGGTGGAAGGTTGAAGCAAGACTCCAGTAATGTTAATACTGTCAAGACAGAAACGAGATGCAGATTTCGGTGAACCAATAATTAGTAGATCTGTTTTATCTGTGTTGAGTTTGAGAAAGTTACTGGTCATCTAGGTATTAATATCATGAATACAAGCAGATATGGAGTTGATGAGAGAAGGAGAGTTGTGTTGAAAACTAATATAGAGTTGGGTGTCGTCTGCATAGCAGTGGAAGTTGAAGCCATGATGATGGATAACGTTACCTAATGGGAGCATGTAGATGATGAAAAGTAAAGGCCCAAGAACAGATCCCTGGGGAACACCGTGAGAAACAGGGGCAGTGGTGGACTTGGCTTGGTGAATCGAGATGTAATACTGACGTTCAGACAGGTAAGAAATGAACCAGGATAGAGCAGAACCAGAAATACCAAGAGCAGAGAGTCATGAAATGAGAATACTATGAGAGATTGTGTCAAAAGCAGAGGAAAGATCTAACAGAATTAAAATGCTAACGGAGCCTGAGTCAGTGGCCATAAGGAGGTCATTGACAACCTTGAGAAGTGCCGTCTCAGTGCTGTGGTGAGTGCGAAAGCCGGATTGGAAACATTCGTAGAGGTTGTGAGATGACAAATAACACTGAAGTTGAGCAGCAACAACTTTTTCAAGCAGCTTTGAAAGAAATGGAAGGTTTGAGATTGGTCTGTAATTGACCATGACAGAAGGATCGAGACCAGGTTTTTTTAAGACAGGTGTGACAGCTGCAGTTTTTAATTCCAGAGGAACAACACCAGTACTGAGTAGCTGAGAAATGAGAAGTGAAATAGGCAGTGAGATGACAGGTGCGCAGTTTTTGAGTAAAGCAGTAGGAGCAGGATCAAGACGACAGAAAGATGCATTTGATTTCTTGATTAGCTCAGAGATATAAGCAGGGGTAAGAGGGTTAAAGTCAGTAAGAGTGCCAGGTACAAAATCAGAGGGGAAGTCATGCAAGGGGTGAGAGGAGTTAGTAGGTGAAAAGAGATCATATATGCGATTTATTTTATTTTGAAAGAAGTGTAAGAATGACTCACAGAGGTCTGCTGAGTTACTCATGACAGGTGCAGGAGGGTTGGTGAGTTTATTAACCACAGAAAACAGTGTTTTGGGACGAGAGGATGCATTAGTAATGAGGGTAGAGTAGTAGCTGGAGCATGCAGTATTTAGAGCAGATTTGTATGACTGTATGTGTTCCTTGAAGGCAATAAGATGAGCATTCAAACCGGTTTTCCTGTGAAGGCGTTCAAGGTGGCGACCGGTAGTTTCCAGTTTGCGAAGTGCAGGTGTAAACCAGGGAGATGAATGTGTCGAGGGTACAAGTCTACATTTAAGAGGAGCGTGTATGTCAAGGGCGTTGGAAATGGAGGCATTATATTTGGCAAAGATTACAGGGGCGCTAGTGTGTACAGTAATATTGGACAGATGTGTTTGTACAGATTCAGAAAACAGTAATGGATTGATAGAATTGTGGTTACGGTAGGTTATGGTGGTTTTCACCCTAAGGCGGGGAAGAGGCATTACACAGTTTAGTTCAATGAAGAGGTGATCAGAAAGTCCAATATGAGAGCCAAGCACGGAAACATTACGTAAACCAGCAGTACAGACCAAATCCAGTGTATGACGTCAAGCAATCCCAAGCTCCTTACAGAGCCTGTATGTGGTCGAGCCGGGGATGCGATTTCAGGCTACGCAGTTGAGATAGTGAGTAGTTGAGCGTCATACACAGCTGAATAATAAGCCCAGAGTTAGAACTCTAAGCAGAGCAAGTACTGGGACGATGCGAGCAATGATAGGCATGGTTAAATCACTGACAGGCGGTAACAACACATCACCGGTGTTTGAAGAACACACTTCTTTCGCAGTAGAACGCAAGAGCGCCGCAGCACTCGGGTGGCGATCAGCGCAGTACGGGGGACCTTTTCAGTCAGATTGAATGCCGGGGGGTAACCAACCATCCAAAATACTGATAAACACGATAGATAAATGAGGGAGTGGAGACTCACCCGCCAGCTATGTAGAAGGTCCGATTGAACAGCGTGAGGACGAAGATCGGCAGACGACAGCAGAGTGGTGTGAGTTGGATGAGTAGCCAGTGATGAGTAGAAGTTACCTGAGTTAGTTGTAATCCACAGTAGAATGGCAATAGTAAAGTCCGGTTATAGTCCAAAAAGACGAAGTAAAGTTCCAGTAGCGCAGGAGAGGAGATGACAAGATAAACGCAAGGCACAACACAGCAACAAACAAACGAACAAAGAATTCCAGTGAGAAGCGGCAGCAAGACACGCACAGCATACTCTCACCAGAAACGGAAACGGAGTGTAGGTTTTTTTTCCTGTCAAAATCTGTTCTTGACAGGCTTTTTTTTTTTAATTACGGGGTAGTCTACATTTCAGTGCATTCATACAGTATTTTGTTTTTATTGCAAAACTGCACTGATTAAGTAGTTTCAAGGCAAGTAAGACTACGACTATTGCAATTTTTTAGTACTGGGGAAATATACTCTTTTTCCATGTAATTAGTGTTTGTACAATAAAAAAAAAAAGCACACAATCTGATATCAGTGACTCCTAGAAAAAATAATGATAATATTTGAAAAACAACTTGAAAAACAGGTCTACAAAACTTCATAATTTATTTTTAAAATCAACTTTTCATTTCAGATTCTAAAGTCCTGACAGAAAGTAGCACGTTTTGTCCGTTTTTGTTGTTGTTGTTTCTCTTGCGTAGCTTCTTCCTCCTCTTGTTCCTCTTCTTCTTTTTTAATCTTTCCACTGATGAATTATAAAAAGGAATCCCATGACTTTTGCTATTTTGTATTCTGTATTAAACGAAAACACAGTACACCCAGAAATGTTCTCATGGTTTACTCATCTTTTCGCTTCTGACCAACTTGACAATGACAAAGCATATTGTAATGAGCAATGTGAAGCTTGAAGTTTCATGACGTTCTCGCAAGAGATTCATGTGAAACTCATGCAAGAGCTGCCATCTCTGTTCCTCTGTCTTGTTTGTTTCTCATTATTATTATCTGTTATTCTGTGTATTTTGTTGTGCATTAATTATTAAAAAAAAGTTACATCAAGCATGAACTCTCAACTCATGCATGTGCAGGTCACAGTTGGCCGAAAACATTAGTCTACAGTTTAAGAACTTAAAATATTTGTTATTTTTTGTACAAATACTTATAGTTTCACTTCAGAAGACATTGATTTATCCATTGGGGTCGTATTGAACTGTTGTTATTGCTGTAGCCTACCCCGTAATTAAAAAAAAAAAGCCTTTATATATTTGTACACTATTATTACAGAAAGGTGAGCAGTGTATGTTCTCACTAAATCACTCCCAAATGTAAGATTGTTGTCTGTCATAATAGTATAAGTGCCCCTTAGTGCTACAGTATAAATGTGTTATTTTCCTCGTTGTTATCTCTTTATTCCAAAGACTTTACGTATTGTTCCCCTATACTTACACATACTTACTTCATAGGTACACTATAATTATGCTGTAATTAAGCAGTATTTTTTTGGGCTGTAAGCTAAAGTGTTACTGAATAGATTAAATTAATCTTTTTATTTTCAGACAAAGGTCTTCATAATGATTTTCAGTTTTGTTCAAGGTGATTCAAGCAGCAGTTGTTCAATAACGGAAGAATATGTAAAAGTATTTGGGGTAAAAAGCACAATAATTATCATGATAATAAATAGCTGACTGACTTTTGCATTTGTTGACCTGACATGGTTAGATTCATTATGATAAATATCATAACATTAAACCATCATATTTAAAAATATCATATAAAATCATATCATATAATAAAATATTATTAATTGTTACTACTTTAAATCTAGATTACATATTATGTGATCTCATTCAATGCTTTCAGAATCTTCCTTTTAAAATAATTTTATTCCTGTATTTTTTAAATATATTTTTATATTACGGAGATCACAATTCTTATTTGTACTGAAGCCAATGCCCATTCACATGACAGGAAATAGTTCCAGTCTTTTAATTCAAACACTCAGGGAACAGGCAGGGGAAACTCAGAAAACACCCACTTAACATAGACAACACCGGACAAAGGAACTGAACCAAACAGGGAGTATGATTTTGGCATGTAAGACAAAAATGTACTACCCTTAACTTTTCCCTAAAATCATAGGAAAATGATGTAGAAGCACCAAACCCTGGTTTTAAAGACCAAAATAGACAGGAACTGTAAACTGTCCTCAAATCTGATTGGTTGATTGCAATGTTGTTCCAGGATCAACAAAGATGTTGTACTTGGTGAAATCACATTCACAAATACACAAATAAACAGGAACTAATATATCATGATAGAAATGTATACAAGACACTAGGCTCCATTTTACAGTTTTCATTCAACATGATTTACTGTACTGTAGATTCAGGAAATGTCATCCAATCTGAGGACATAGTGTAATGTTTTGGAAATGAATCCTAGGTATAAAGAAGCATGAAAGACACAAATTTGAAACAACTTGTCTGTCTATGTGACCTGTTTCCTAGTGTTAGCTCTTTTGTTCCTCTTATTGAAGTCCTGTCTTCTTTCAGTTCATTGTTCTGTGTTGTTAATGTTATGTGGAGCATAACTCTGAGATCAGAGGTGTAAAGTCCAGGTTCAGAAAGTAAAAGTCCTCCTCAGTATTTTGTTCCAATTACCTGGATTTACTAATTAGCACAGTTTTTCAGCCAGGAGGTAGAACTAATTAGTGAAATCAGATGGCTGTCTCTCTTTTTTTCAGTTCTTTTCTTTCCTTCAGTGATTCTTGTTAACAGGCTTGTTAATGCTGAGGTGACTCTATAAATAATATATACAGATTTTGTGGTTGAGATATGGACCAGTTTGGTTAATTTCTTTGCTCTTGGCTGACATGTGGCATTTCTATGGCCTGCTTGTGGCCCAGATCTGGCAAACAGAAGAGGTTCACCCAAGTGCCATCATTCCACGCCACATGTGGCCAGATCATGATTCAAGTCAAGTCACATTTATATATATATATATATATATATATATATATATATATATAACACTTTTTACAGTACAGATTGTGTCAAAGCAGCTTTACAGTGATAACTGGTATATAATTTTGTCTGCACAGCAGCTCTTGAAGAAAATGGTCTTAAGTAAATTCAGTATTGACTCATCAATAGTTATTAATTTAGTTAATTTATCTATTTCAGCACTGGAGAAAACAGTGATGTCATCATCCAGCTCAGTTCAGTTTGCATACAATCATTCCGTCACTTTTCCTGAAGCTGCCGGGAACTTTCATATGGAGCGTGGCCACAATAATACGATGGTCAGTCCAGCACTCTGCACTTCTCATGGCACGAGTGAAGAGAATATCCATGTGAATGTCACTCACAATGATGAAGTCAATCATGTGCCAATGTTTAGAATGAAAGTGCATCCACGAGGTCTTATATTTTGCCTTCTGCTGGAAGATTGTGTTGGTTATGGTAAGGTTATGCTCAGAGCAAAGAATAAGTATCCTCATGCCATTTGCATTCACCATGCCAATGCCACGCCTACCCAGTACTTCACTCCATATCCTGTTGTTCTGTTCCACCCTAGCGTTAAAATGTCCAAGCAAGAGGATCTTGTCACTCCTAAGTATCCGGCAAAGAGCTTCATTCAGTGCCTAGTAAAAGCATTCCTTGGCCTCATTCTCAGATGGTAAAGTTAGTGCATAAGCACTGAGAAGTGTGGGTAACACTTTATTTCACAGTGCCGTAGTTACACATTACTACATTTTGTCCATGTTCATCAGTATCACATCTATCTAGATTTGTTCAGATTTCTCAGTCTTGTGTAGGTTTTTGTGTCATTTAATGCTTTGCTCAAATTGAGTTCAGAACTGGACTTTTCATTTACATTTATTCATTTTTCAGAAGCTTTTATCCAAAGTGACTCACAAGTTTGCAATACAACAAGACACAAGTGTTCACAATACAAGTTTTAGACATTGATAAGAGTAGCATAAGCTAGAATAAGGTGGGAAGTGAAAGCATTTTTTTTCTTTGTGACTGGATGGCATCTAGAGGTTAGGTGGTAGGATGACTAGAAAGGAGAAGTTTACTTCTGCCTCAGTGAGGGAAGAGAGAAGATTTGTGGCTGTGGCTGGTTTGAGTTCTGTGTGTGGAGCTAAGAACTGACTGCTGATGGTTGTTATTTTGTTAGGGAAGAAGTTATCGAAATCATCAGCAGTTAAGGAAGTGGTAGTTGGTGGTGGGTGGTTGGTGGTAAAGGGGACAGATGAGATTTGAATGTTTAGAAAAGTGTGCATGTGTTTGAAGCACTGTTGATCTTGTTGTGGAAATATGAAGATTTAGCGGCATGAACTTCATCAGAAAAGGATGAGTGCACAGACTGATACCTACTGGTACAAGCTCTCCCAGTCTAGGGTTAGGAAAGAGTAAGAAGATTAACTTAAACCAAAAAGGAGGAACGTAAACATGAAGGATTCCCTTCAGTCATCTACCCCAGAAATGTGAGTCAAGCGCTTGATGATGCACATTAAAAATGATTTATCTCAGTTAAGCAAATAAAATGGAAGCAAACAATCTTCAGTTATTGGAAGGAGAACTAAATGACCTATGCAGGTAAAAAAATAAATAAATAACACAAGCTTCCCTCCAATCCCTGACTAACTCCCTGGCACCCCTCCCTACAGCTTCCCACAACAGAGTTAATATAAGAAAAACACAATACCTTTTAATAACAAAACAATGTTAGAAAGAAAAGAAAAATCACAACTTGATAACAAAAGGACCGCAACACTGTTTTGACACCAGAGCACACACAAACTTCAGTAACACTATATAATAACATTCAGTTATAAGTCAATTTATAAATTATTATTAATAGCTGTCGCAGCAGTAATGTTCCTTCACGCTCCCGCAGGAGTTCAGTTTATTTGAAAATTTCTCAGTTTTTCTATAGCAAATTCTACACCATCACAACTGACTACCAGCGAGGCTCACCTTTATGATGCCATGATCAAACACTCGAGACACAAGAAGGCCTCACGTTCCAGTGACTAACCCTACGACTAGCACACTTTCAGCTTCACACTCTGCAAGTTTATTGTTTATTTATTTTATTTTTTTATTTTATTTGTATAGCACATTTCATACACAATGGTAATTCAAAGTGGCTACTGTTGGAGCACACCAGGGGCCGTATTCACAAAACATTTTATCTTACCACTAAGAGTTCTCCTAAATAGCAGTAAAAGTTCTTAGCTAAAAGTTTTCTCTTAAAACCTATTCACAAAGCTGCTGAGACAAACTTTTACTAAGGAATAGACTGAAGTCTTAAGCTAAGAGTAAGGCAGGGTTGACCTCATTGCTATGGAGTAAACACACAGTGATTGGCTGATGGGGAGGAGTCAGCGACTTAATCATAGAAATATTGTAGAATGAGGTGTCATGTTTCCAGATTAAAATAAATGTTTTAAAATACAAATGTTGCCCTATTCAAATAAATATTTTTTTTTAAATTTTTTTGCCATAGTCAAAATAAAATGTTGCCATATTGTTGCCATAAAGGTTTTAAAATGTAGGCTAAGTGTCACTAATTAAACTAGTATATACAGTTAATTGTCTGCCTCTTGGATGTCTGCATCTCAAGGGAATGCAGAATTCAAGTGACAAATTATGTTTTAAAAACATAATTTAGGAGAAACACATTCGAACAGTCTTTCTAATCAGCTCGAGAAGAGGAATAAATACACAGACGAGAGCCGACTCACCTATAGATACTTTGACAGTTTTCTGCATTCCTCCGCCACCCCGCTCCTCACTCTCGGCTGGGGATACGGAGATAACTTTGGGTTTGGGCTAAATTCCAAGCTCGGAGCCCTCAATCCCCTTGGACAGCACACCAAATACACTTATTATATATATATTTTTTACTCTATTCAATCATTTGTATGTGTGAACTCATGAAAAACCATTGTCACAGGTAATCAGACAATATTTTTTTATTTGTTAAAGTTTTTTTTTTTTTGGCATCTCATCGTAGCTAAGGCTCTATCGCTATTGCCTCAGTGGTGTTCAGTGTCTTTGGGTGGATTAGGACTGTTTGTGATTTGGTCTTAGTGACTTAGGAGTCCTCTTGACTACTCCTAACGTTTCACAGATTTAGGAGCTAGTTTTAGCGCTAAAATGCTTTGTGAAATACTCTTAGAGCAAAAATTTAGGACTCCTAAAATTATGACTGACACGCCCATTATTTTTAAGAGTTTCTCCTAAATCGGCAAGTTAGGAGCTACTTTTAGCCTTAAGATGTTTTGTGAATACGCCCCTGATCTCTTCTGGAAGCTGGTTCAGCTGCGGCTGGCATAACAGCTAAAAGCAGACTCTCCTTGCTTTGAGTGAACGCTTGGTATTTCTAAGTGACTTGATCCTGATGATCTGAGTGAACATATCTGCAGTGTATTGAGGTCCTAGGCCATTGAGTGATTCATAAACAAGTAACAGTACTTTAAAATCAATTCTAAATGCAACTGGAAGCCAGTGCAAGGACCTGAGGACTGGTGTGATGTGTTCATGTTTTCTGCTTCTGCTCAGTGTTCTGTATGAGCTGCAGCTGTCTTATGGTATTTTTGGGAAGGCCAGTGCAGAGTCCATTACAGTAATCCACCCTGCTGGTGATGAAAGCATGAACAAGATTCTCTAAGTCTTGACTGCAGACAAAGCATCTAATTCTTGCAATATTTTTGAGATGATAATATGCTGATTTAGTTACTGTCTTTACATGGCTACTGAAACTAAGGTCTGACTCCAGAATCACACCAAGATTCCTGACTTGATTTTTAGTTGTTTGACCCCTAGAGTGAAGGTACATGTTCACTTTGAGAACTTCATCTTTGTTTCCAAATGCAATGACTTCAGTTTTGTCTTTGTTTAACTGAAGGAAGTTTAGGCACATCCAGTTTTTAACTTCATCAATGCATTGACACAGAGAGTCAATGGGGCAGTAGTCGTTAGGTGAGAGGGCGAGGTAGATCTGGGTGTCATCTGCATAGCTGTGATGGGCAATTTGGTTCTTTCTCATTATTTGGCTCAGTGGCAGCATATATTATTGAACCTTGAGGGACTCCACATGTCATGGATGTCCACTCAGACTTATGGATACGCACATAATAACCTCTCCATTCTGAGTCTGACCCGAACCATTTCAGGACCATCCCAGAAAGCCCGACCCAGTTTTCCAGGCTGTCAAGAAAAATGTTGTGATCGACAGTGTAAAACGCAGCACTGAGGTCGAGTAGAACCAGCACTGATAATTTACCTGTAACGGTGTTCAGCCGAATATCATTTAATATCTTTATGAGCACTGTCTCTGTGCTGTGATGCGGTCGGAAACAAGATTGAAAGTTGTCAAAGTGTCCATTCAAGCTTAGGAATTTGTTCAGCTTATTGAAAACATTTTTTTCAATGATCTTGCCTATGAAAGGGAGATTTTAAATGGGTCTGTAGTTGCTCAATATGGTGTTATCCAGATTGCTCTTTTTCAGGAGGGGCTTAACAACTGCAGTTTTCAAGGATTTTGGAAAAGTCCCAGAAAGAAGTGAAGAGTTTACCACTTCTTGTTGATCTGCTTCTAAACAGTTAAAAAATCTTTTGAAAAAAGATGTGGGAAGTGTGTCAAGGGCACAGGTTGATGTTTTAAGGTGCTTTACTGTTTCTTCCAAAATTTTACCATCAATTGTTTCGAAATCAGATATAATTGCTACTTTCTGAGGTTCCAATCTGTTCTGTTTTACCCAAGTGCAGCCTAAGAATGTGCTGATCACCTTTCTGATAATACTGATTTTCTCAGAGAAGAAGGATGCAAACTCACAGCATTTGCTGGAAGGGGATAATTCTATCCGATTATTTGTAAGGGTGAACTCGTGAAAAGGAAGCTGTTATTAACAAAATTCAGGAGGAGCAACGTTTAAATAATCTGACTAATCATCATGTCATTTCAGCCAGCTGTCAACAATCAGTAATCAATGTATCTACCCAATCAGCATGAGTGAAACAGTTAAAAGTGTTAAAGTGTGCAAGCAGACTATCTATGGAAAAGTCGCATTCCGCCAAAGCATTTTTATCTTTATGCACATAATAATAATCTTTTACATTGTAATCCTTTTATTTTTAATATTTGGCATGTTTGTGTGCTGCTGCGCGTCCATGTGTGTTTAATAAGCAGAATGTACACACCTTGAGCACCCGCATATAGACACTTATTTCTAACGTGCTCTTTAAATGACAAAATAAATATTGCACCATTGACTTTAGACCAGGTTTCAGTTGGTCAATGGCACAGTCTATTTCAGTTTCCTCAAAATTGTAACATGCCGACTATGTGCCTGAACAATGCAATTCAATTTAATTCACATATTTGTTATAGTGCATATATATCACAATACATATCATTTCAAAACAGCTTTACAGAGAATGCATGTCAACTTTACAATTTAGAGAATCTGGTGTCGGAGGTGACTGTCCAGTATATGTGGTTTCAGAAATGTACATATAATCATGCAGTTAGCTAACTGTAATAATTTAGGCAATTTAATTTACAATCACTGTTAACAGTTTAATTGAAGATAGAAGCAATGAGCTCCTAGAAATAATGAATTACATATTAACAATAATTAGGATATATAGAAATTTGGGAATGTGCATGTTGACATAAAACAAGGTTTACCTTTATGGGTTGTTGTGTATATGGAGACAACTTTTGTGCATCCTATATATTATATATATATATATATATATATATATATATATATATATATATATATATATATATATATTGTATTATATTATATTATATATTACAGTGGGTACGGAAAATATTCAGACCCCCTTAAATTTTTCACTCTTTGTTATATTGCAGCCATTTGCTAAAATCATTTAAGTTTCCTCATTAATGTACACACAGCACCCCATATTGACAGAAAAACACAGAATTGTTGACATTTTTGCAGATTTATTAAAAAAGAAAAACTGAAATATCACATGGTCCTAAGTATTCAGACCCTTTGCTCAGTATTTAGTAGAAGCACCCTTTTGATCTAATACAGCCATGAGTCTTTTTGGGAAAGATGCAACAAGTTTTTCACACCTGGATTTGGGGATCCTCTGCCATTCCTCCTTGCAGATCCTCTCCAGTTCTGTCAGGTTGGATGGTAAACGTTGGTGGACAGCCATTTTTAGGTCTCTCCAGAGATGCTCAATTGGGTTTAAGTCAGGGCTCGGGCTGAGCCATTCAAGAACAGTCACGGAGTTGTTGTGAAGCCACTCCTTCGTTATTTTAGCTGTGTGCTTAGGGTCATTGTCTTGTTGGAAGGTAAACCTTTGGCCCAATCTGAGGTCCTGAGCACTCTGGAGAAGGTTTTCGTCCAGGATATCCCTGTACTTGGCCGCATTCATCTTTCCCTCGATTGCAACCAGTCGTCCTGTCCCTGCAGCTGAAAAACACCCCCACAGCATGATGCTGCCACCACCATGCTTCACTGATGGGACTGTATTGGACAGGTGATGAGCAGTGCCAGGGCTGCGTTCAGCCCCGACAAAACGTTGCAAAACGTTTTTTAAATGGAAACGGTGGTGCCGTTGAACACCCCGTTCTGATGACGCAAGTGTTGTAACTATGGCAGCTGAGAAGGACATTCTTTGTGTTCTTTTTGAAGAATTTTCAGAGCCTGATGAAATCGGTATAAAGACTGCAAAATATGCTCGATGTTACAGTCACTGCCCTTGCCGTCCAGAATAAAAGATAACTTCCCAATCGAGTGAAGGGATTTGTGGAATCTAATTATTGTGATACAACATTTGCCTTGCATTTCAGCATGAAAAGACAAACATTTCAGGTGAAGGATAATCCACTTCTTTATCTATATATTCTTTATCACTGTGTTATGATCTATATTATTTTTATTGTGAGTATTAGGCTTATCATTATTGCTGATCACTGTTGTTGTGCTATGATATTGTGATATTTACCATTATATAATCAGAGGAGTATAGAAAAGTTTATTAAAGTGTCACTTCACAATACAATAGCAAAATATATAAGTATAGTATTTTTGTAACATTAATACCCATTGTGCGAGCTGTCTCTTTAATACCACGTGGTTTATATACATCTGGCCGTTGATTGGGCTGACATTTCTGACACACCCACCAAACAAGAGAAAACGCATCTCAAACCTGTTGCACACCGTTGCACACCGTTTCCAGGAAACATGACGTTCAACCCGGAAAACGTAGCAAAACGTTGCGCACCAGTTTGAGCTGGTGATTTAGTCATGGGGTTTATCAGTTCTGTTTTGTGATTGGGTCACTGTCTTGATTGTTCACAGGTGTTTCTTGTTTGTCATTAGTCTCTTTGTATAAATAGTCCTCATGTTTCATTGTTCTTTTGTCTAGTTTTGTTCAGGTAACACATTTTGGTGAGTTTGTCCATGTCCGTGCTGTGCCTCTAGTCCAATCCAGCCCAGCCAAGTCTTTCTTTACTTTGTGTTTGGTTTATGGATTCATGTATCTTACTCTAATAAAACTGCACTCAGGTTCTCACTGCAACTCGCCTCAGTCAACTTTAGTTACATAGTTATAAACAATATTATACTAGAACAATAAATGTTGTAGGTTACACAATTTCACACAGATACATGAAATTTTATTGCACACATTTTCTGTTAAATGCAATTATAGAGAAGTGAATACCTAAATATCACATACTGAAAATGTCTATTGAGACACAGAGAACAGGGAAACAGGAGAAGCACACTTTTCATTTTTGGTCAAATACTGCCCTCAACTGGTGAACAGAAAATATCACATAGATTTCTTAATATTTCTATTGAACAGTGTCTCATCAGCTATATTCATTTGTTATTTTTAGTTAAAATCTAACCGTCAAAATAATTTAATTTTAGAAGAAAGTCATTTATCCTTTAAAATAATTGTATTCAATTTTAAATAAATTAGGATCCAGAATTTAGTCAAACATCTTTAGTAATAATTATCAATGCAGTTCTGAGAATAAAGAAAATCTTTTAAGAAAAACCCTTCCAGTATCACATGGGTACATTCAAACCCTATCACGAAGTATTGAAGCATGTATGAAATATATATAGCTGAAGACATACAGACACTAGGAATCATTTCCATTGATCAGACTGAAACTAAAACACTTCAGTTATTGAACACAATAACTCTCACTGAAGCCAGAATCAGTTTGGATGATAAAGCAGATTTTATTGGACTGTCCCGTGATATGAAACAGGTGGCAATTCTTAATGAGTGAGTCATTGATTCAAACGATTCGTTCGAACGGCTGATTGACTCCGGAACGAGTCATGATTGATTATGAGACACAGCTGATCCGAGTTGAGCGTTTCTCTTTCTTCAGTGAGGTTTGATCTCCTTATATAAGAAGATCTGGGGCCCGTTCTTCGTACGTCGCTTATTACATCCGAGATCAAATGACACATCCAAGATGATATCATCGTGCTAATCATGATCCGGCTAATTGGGTTCTTCGAACACACCTGTTGTGTATGATTAGTATCGCTGGATTGAGTTATCTGAGATAATTGCGCGGTCATGTGTTGGCTTAAAAGGGGATATGTATCGATAGTAGAAACATTGATCAGCAATGCAGCGATTGGCTGGAGTCAAGACGGCAACGTAATGACATCATAGAATGAGAAAAGACACCTGACGAAAAACTTGACGAATTTCTAGACATTTATAAGGAAACAGCCAAGCAAATAAATGACAGAAGAACGACATAAATGTTAGATAAATGAAATGTGCACTATTTTTTTTTTTTTTTTTTTACATGATTACCCAATTATTTAGGCTATATTCACAATTTCTATTATTTGTACATTCAATTTTTTATTTCAATGTTGTAATTAGCAACTAATTTACCTTTGAAGCATATTTGACAGCATTAATTAAAGTTTCTTAAGGGTCAAGATCAAGTTATCTGCATCTCCTGCGCTTCATCAAGCCACTCCCATAATATCTGTCGCGGTTCAAATGCACAAATGCATGTACGGCATAGACATCTGTACATCATGTGTGTAAAACTCCAATAAAAAATATTACGTAATTATTCCCTCACGAATGAATCTCTCACAGAGTAAAACTGTCGGTGTCTATATTATGACACTACACGGCATTATAATATTATTTGCAAATTTATTTTTAAATCATTATTATTGTCCCTGGTTTACATTAGGGTACTCTTGTGGGAAAGTAGCAGAGGCTGGGACAGACTTTAAACATCACCTCCGCTTAAAAAGATGCAATCTAATCCTGTTTACATGAAATAAGCCTGCTCCCGAGCAGGTTTGAGCTTACGGACCTGTTGCTATGACAGCAAGTCTAGGATGAGCTTCGAAGAACCAAACGATCCAAGATCATGCCAAATCGTCAACAGTCAAATCCAGCTAACTGAGTTAGCGACGTACGAAGAACGGGCCCCAGGAGGAGCTCCAGCTGGAGATGTGCTGTTTGTTGGTGTGTGTGATCATCATCTGAAGAGCTGGAGAAGAATCAGAAAATTTCTTCTGAATGTCATAATGTGCAGAAAGAAGCATCAAATACAGCTTCAGAAAAAACACATTACATCCACATGATTTTTAGTAGTTCTGCTTTCATTGTAATTTTAGTTTAATTCTTTAACTTGCCTCTGTTTAGTCTATCGCTGGACGTGAATACAGTGTTGCAGGTTTGATGTGTCTCAGAGCAGCTATAAACCCGGATTTTTTCCATTTACTTTAATGCAGTTCAATAAATGTAATGTCTTTATATTTATAGTAAACTGTGGTTAGAGATGCCGGTTTTATTTCACACTCTACATAATTCATTTGAATAAATGATATGATTAGTTAGAATAAAGATTGCCTTGTCACTGTCAGGTGTTGCCTGTCATTCATAAATAATTTTAATAAATTAATTAAAGAATCATTAAGTTAGCCTATGGTCGGTGCCTATCGGGTGATTCTTCTCCTCTACGTCGTGCGTTAAAATCCTTTAATGCATGGCTAGCCGTGGATTATCCCTTACTTATATTTTGTGTTTTAGTGCATCAGGTTATTTTATTTCAAGTAATGAAGTTTTTTTTTTATCTAGAGGATCTGCTGTGACTGACTTCTCCCTCATCTTTCTCTCTGTTAGATACACGGCGAGGGCAAGCATTGGCTGGGAGCAGTTCCCGGAGGGCTCCGGCTGGAGTTAGGCAGCGGCTCAAGCTGCTCTGGAGGAGCTGAAGAAGAGAAGGTGAGAGGAGACTGAAAGATGACCGAGAGAAAAACTCTAGAGAGATGGAAACTGCTGTAGAAATGAGAATTAATGTGTTTCTCAAACGGAAGGCTGCATTTCTCATCACACTAACTACACCAGCCCTGATCCTGAAGCTGTGAATCTGCTGTCAGAAACACATTTCACACTGAAGCTCCATTCATTTCTCCTTTAACACCTGATCTATGATGTGTGCAGCCGTCCACCAGCTCCTCGCCGCCTTCCCCGACCCCCAGCAGCTCCCGGCCCGTGTCCCAGCCAGAAGAAATAAAGGTAAGATGATTTTGATCATGAAGAAGATCAATATATCAGTCTTTCACATGAGCAGACTCTTGTATGCTAAAGCAGCTCAGAAACAGTGTGTCTGTCTGTAGTTCAGAGTTTCAGCTCGTCCTGTGATATGATTCACTTTCAGATCTTCTGCTGTGACAATGATTCACTGCAGTTTCTGTTTGATTTCATTTTCAGATGGAGGAGGAAGTTATGTTTTAATTTGTAATTAATAAATATTTTATAACTTGTATGGGCTTCACATTTTTAACTGTATAATTTTGTATAATAATGCGCGATTACAGACTGTGTGGTGAGTCCATCTGCGTACGTTCACATGCTAATGAATGAGAGCAGCTGCTGAACCAGGTGATGAGGGAGCCCTACACAAAGAGGTCGAGGGGTTTTGGGTTTGTGACCTGCAGTTCAGTAGGTGAGGTGATGCAGCGATGGACGCTCGTCTGCACAAAGTGAACGGAAGAGCTGTTGAACCCAAGAGAGCGATTTCTAGAAAAGTAGGTTGTTTTTGTTGTGTATATTCTGAGAAATGTTACTCGCACAACCAGCATTCCAGTTATCAAATTAAACAACATTATTTACCAATAGAACCCTCTGTCTTTTTTATTTATATATATAACAGAAAAACCAAGCTTACAGGAAAATCATACATTGACTACAACATAATCAAGTGTTAATATTTTGTTGGTTCTCTCTTATTTTTGCATGTTCATAATTTCTTTTTTTGTCAGCCTAGCCAACAATTATGTCGCACAATTTGGCATTTCTTTGCGTTATCACAAATAACACAATTGACTCCAAGCACCATATATGCTTATATGTGTGTGTGTGTGTGTGTGTGTGTAAAATATCATTTTTTCCAATTTAAAAAACACTTTACCACTAACAATTTAAAAATGGCCTCTTTTTCGATTTACTCTCATATATAAAAATTCTAGTGAAATTTCTGTAGGAGGCGCTTCAGCCCCGTTTAATACAGAACTAGAGTCAGATGTTCAGTTACCACACGCTTTTGTTCCCATAATGCTTCATTTTCTGTCACACACCTGTCAGTCTCTTCTCACAGTCTCTCTGTCTCTCAGGTTCAGCTACCGAGTGAAGTTGTGTGATATGATTCACTTTCAGATATTCACTTGAGTTTCTGTTTCCATTTCATTTTCAGATGGAGGATTTTCTTGTAAATATTGTATTTTTTTTTTTTTTGCACTCTTTCTAATCTTTCAATAATTTGTTATTTTAACACATATTAAATATTAATAATGTTGGCTTAACTATAATTTTATCTTTTTTTTTTACCTCGTTTTTGTCAGTTTAAGTTACGATAGTTAACTGTTTATTTTCAAAACTTATTTTTAACCATCCATTTTTATAACTTGTGGGCCTCCACATTTTTAACTGTATAATTTTATAAAAAAATTTTGTACCTTGTTTTTGATTTGTTTGTCATTTTAAGTTAGTATAGTGTTTTTTTTGTTTTTTTTTTTAAATGGCTTTTATTTTTTTAAATCAACACATTTTTAACTATTTAAGAAAATTGACTTTTTTTTTTCCCATTTGTATTTATTGACTTTTACCTCATTTTTATTGAAGATTTTGTATTTGTCAGTTTTAGTAAAGTTTGTTTTTAATTGGTTTTACTGTTTAACCTTTTATTTGATTAAACTCCTCAACACTTTCTTTGCTGATTTCTGCAGCAGCTTGTAAATAAAGCTCATCTTGGTTCTTGTTTCTCATCTCTGGTGTGATTCTTGTGTCCGTCGGCTCCGTTATCACATGATCCCAAACTCTCTGTAGGACAGAAAGTGTTTGATTGCAGAATAAAGTTGAAGCTTTTCTTCCATTTTGTCCATGTTCATCAGTATCAACTCTACTAGGAGGCCAGATTTAGTCAGTTTCCTCCTTGATAAAGTCTGTCTGGAGCGTCTGTAGAGGATAACGGAGGCTCCGGATGGCCTGGGTCGCAGCGGAGAGACACAAACATCACTTTCACCAACATCTCTCCATTCTTGTGTGTTTGATCTCTCCATTTTCACAAAGAGACGTTAGATTTGTGTGTTCTGAAGAGGCAAGTTTTGAGATTTTCACAGAGAATCATCAATCTGAAAGAGCACGCTTGAATCTCGTGTAGAACTGTAGTGTAGAAATGTGCTGATGATCACACTAGAATACCATCATTTGACATTTATGCAACTTTGTTTACTTACACTGTGTCCATCTACAGTTGAAGAACAACATTTGGTGCTTTTTACAGTCGCGCATCAACAAGAATTCATGTAGAATTAACATTTTCAAAATGTGCCGTTCTTTATTGTCTTCTTGTAATCAACACTTCAGCAGCTAAATCAAGTGTTTTTAATGAATTCATGTTTATGCACTTAAACCAGATATTTAACTTTATCATGAATGAGGATGGATGCAGCACTACAAATGATCCAGACTATATTAATAAATGTTCTGAATCCATAAGAGTTTATCCAAATAAAAGCTCCAGGAATATTTGTTTTAATTTATCTCTGTATGGCAGTGTTTAATGATTTCTGATCTCTTCTCTGAATAATAGCGATATCTTACAAATGGCGCCTCGATGACGTCACGCGTAATAAACCCACGTGTCTGACAAAGAGCGATAGCATTAATTTACAAAACAATGAAGATATATAGAGACACCAGGATTGACAGTGTGATGATATATTCCTGTTTGTAGCATTTAGACACACACACACACACACACACACACACACACACACACACACACACACACACACACACACACACACACACACACACACACACACACACACACACACACACATCTATATGGCAAATTCTTCATTCATATGCAAAATTTGCAAATGGTATTCCATGCAATCTCCACTTTGAAATTGAATTGTGCTCACTTCTTAAATCTCTATTTAAAGAATTTAATCCCTATGATTCCTTAAATATAATGAAGAAATATTCAAAGAAAATTCAAGTATTTAGGAGATATATCAATGTCTGTATGTTCGTGTCTGTCCTTGTCATGTCACTCCAGCACAGTAGGTGGCGCTGTGAACCTAGAACTTGTGTTTGTTTACCATTAGCGCCAGTAAACGTATAAAAGAAGAAGAAACGGGTTCACAGATCTTCACATTTGGCCAGAGAAAGGGGCTGCCTGTGGCCTTCATTATGAAAGGCCCGTCTGGACCGGAGCATTCACCCAGGAATCACATCTAGTGCTGAACTTTCTCCAGTGTGTGAGTTTCTCTCAACAGCTGCTGTTTCTGTAACCTGATGATCCTCAATAAAGTGAATGTTGAACCTGTAGCACTAGTGTTGAGACTCTTGACTGCATTGACCAGTCAGTCGTGTTTGCTATAGTGTTGGCATGACATATTGAGCCTCATTGTGCACAATGTGTAGATTTGAAATGCAGAAGACATGATCTATCAATCTATGAAATGTATTTCTCAGCTGGTGGGTCACGGAGTCTGCAGTCTAAGAAACAACATCAAACGTGATTGAAGTGTTTTTCTGAAGCGAGACGAAAGCCGTGCGTGAACGCTGTTGACTCTTCTGTCAGTAAAGACTGTCTGGCTGCTGGAAAAGCACATTTCACCAACACACACATCAGTTACGCAGAGATCTGTCACTGCAGTTTGAAACTTGTATTAAATTCTCAAACAATGATCCGCTGAACAATTGTGGTCCGAACAAGTCTAGTATTCGTCACAAAGGCGAGAGCGAGCGGAGAAATCAACAGATCATTCATTTACCAAAGCAGAGTTTACCTGTTTGCTATCAGCTGCTTTTGTCATTTCATTCATGGCTTCTTGTTCCACACATCTGATCAGAAGATTGGGAATTTTTACTCTTATTTTGTAAGTGTTGAGAAATAAGTATTTGATATTCATGTTTTTATCTGCTCATGATGTATTTCTACCACATCTGCTTTGCTCAAAGTGCTCAAATGGAGTTGTTCAGAACTGGACTCTGTTTTTACAGACACTCCTGTTGGAATCAAGACTGATATTTCCTCCTTTTTATGGATATTTTATTCTAGATTTACTGCGTTTCATTCTTACAATATTATATCTTGAGTTCATTTCAAACAAACACTTATCTTCAGAAATCCTGCTAAGATGCTGATTTGCTGCTCAAGAAACCTTTCTTCTCCTCACAGCTGAAAATGGCTGTGCTGCTTCATGAAGTGTGGAAACTGCCATACAGCGTCTGTTTTCAGGATTCACTGACCAACACAAGCATCTTTTACTGCAACATCATCAATGCTGAAAAATATCCACTTCTTTTCTTCTGGTTTGAAATAGTCTGAGGCCAAACTTTTCTTAATGGAGATTGTTAGCTGGACAGAAACTCATGAGCAAATGGGTAAGAGACTGAAAATGGTTTTGTCAAAAGGTTCCCCCATAATGAGCCCAACATAGAGGCCCAAACTGATAAAAGCCAAAAGAACAAACAGCCCAGAAGAGACTGGAGCTGAAAGGAGGAAACATTATATTACCATACCGCAGGGAGGAAATGAGAGAGATAGAGAGAGATCTGAGCGAGCGTCAGACAGACACTGATTCACCACAAGAGCTTTTCAAAGCTCCTGTACTCCAGTGCAGCTGTGATCAATGAGTCTTCCAGCGTTCTGATTGGTGGAGGAGGACGAGTGGGAGGAGCCTAGAGTAATCAGGCCATGAGTGAGTGATCAGCTCCTTTACTGCATCTCTCTCTCTCTCTCTCTCTCTCTCTCTCTGAATGTCAGTTTTCAGGTTCAAGTCGGTCAAACAGGGAAGTTTGGAAAGTGTGATTGTTTGACTTCATCTGCGCCACACTCCAGCACAGTAGACGTAGATTTAATATTGATCATAATAACTGGATTGATTGTGAATCTGACATTGAAACAGATCATTTGTTTTCAGCTGTTCAAACAGCTTTTGCTCTGACATGTATGATCGCATTAATATTCCCATGACTTTGAATCTAGTTTACTAGACATGATCATCATCTTTAGTATAATAATTCAACATGTCCAATTGTTTTTAATTTCAAGGAAACTTTATATTCATTCATTTAAGTGTCTTACAGTATGCAAGACATGGGTTTCTGCACACAGTGCCAAAGCTAGCTTTGCATGTTCATACTGTTCAGTTGGCCAACAAAGTGACAGCGCCATATACTGGCCTGATAGCAGAATTCAGGATTTTTTTTTTTTTTTTTTATCATTTTCACATATCCATGTGAACAGGATTTTTTTGACAACAACATTGTTGTCTGTATGCTAAAACGCAAAGGAAAAACTTTTCCATTTTAAGTTACATTTAAGCATACCCTAAAGCTCTGATTTCTTGGTGATCAATTCAACAACTGTTCACACCCTGTATTGCTTTGAAAAAGGGCATGTGAACAAAAATAATGACATTATTCAACAATTTGAAGTGCTTTTGCCAATACTGAGCTGGCGTTCTGATGTAAAAAATGGAAGCCCTGCACTGTTTACTACCTCAACTATGAATGACAACAGCTCAAATTGTTGTATAAAGTTATTATTAGGGCCCAAGCGAAAATTCGCGCAGGGCCCTCTTGTTCTTCTAAGGATTATTATTATTTTTTTTTTTTTTTTTTTTTTATTTTTTTTCCGTCTTCCGGGGCTTTTTGGGGGCCTTAACATGCTCAAAAACTCTTGAAAATTGGCACACACATTGGAATCCGCGGCCATTAGGACGCCGGAGAGGCTGGTACCCGGGCGTGGCAGGGGGGCTCGACAGCGCCCCCTTGAAAAAAGTCTGAAAATTTGGTCCATATATTAAACACGCTTGCACGTATTAGTATGAAACTCAGTACACATATAGACCTCATCGGGCCGAACAACTTTCGTGCTCTAAGTTAAACACCACGCCAACAGGAAGTCAGCTATTAAGGGTTGTTTGAAAAACGCATGCTCTGGAATTTGATATACTCCTCCTAGACGATTAATCCGATCGCCACCAAACTCGGTCAGCATGAAGTCAAGACACTGATGATTAAAAATTGCCAGGGGATTTTTGATATCTCGAACGGTTTGGCCGTGGCGAGGCAACGAATTTATGGCGAGAAAAGGAAACAGGAAATGTGTTATAACGTCTGCATACATATATTGATCTTTATGAAACTTCACGAGTGTGTTCGTTATAGGAGTCTGATCACATGGATGTGACTATTGTGAGTCAAAGTTATAGCGCCACCAACTGGCAGCAGGAAGTGTATCACTTTTTGAAATGTTTTGAGATCACCCTCTTATTTTTACCTGATTTGCTTCAAACTTCATCAGTGTAATGTCAATACACAGCAGATGTAGACCTATGACAGGATTTTTGATATTTGAAATATTGTTGCCATGGCAACAGGTCAAACTGTAATAATATTCTTGAGTGTTTTTGAGGCTCTTAACATGCTTCAAATTGCATGAAACTCGACACACACATCAATATTGTCAACCAGTAGACATGGACAAAGCATAGAAATGGGCGTGGTGGAGGGGCTCAGTAGCGCCACCTTTTGACAAAAGTGGGGGGGGTTAGTTTTTCCTACAATCACCAAACTCGGTACACATATTGTTCTCATCAAGCCGGACAATTTTCTAATTTACATTCATTAGCTCCGACCAACAGGAAGTCAGCTATTTTGGTTTGAATGTTAATTTTTTGAAAAAACAGGCTATGAATTTTATACTACTGCTCCTACAGGGTTTATCCAATTTACACCAAACTTTTTTTAACTTGTTGCTAACACATTGAAGTTGTTTAATTGCAAACGGATTTTGGATATCTCAAACGGTTTGGCCGTGGCGAGGCAACGAATTTATGGCAAGAAAAGGGAAACAAAGTGTTATAACTTCTGCATACATTAATTGATTTTGATGAAACTTCGGCTTAGTCTTCGTTGTACAAGGCTGATCACATGGATGTGACTATTGTGATTCAAAGTAATAGCGCCACCAACTGGAAGCAGAAAATGTGTCACTTTCAGCATACATTGAGATCACCCTCTTATTTTTACCTGATTTGCTTCAAAATTCATCAGAATAATGTTAAAACTTGGCACATGTAATCCTTTGAAAATGGGCAGGGAGGAGGGGCTCTATAGTGGCACCTTGTAGTGCAGTAAATGTGGAGTGAATTTGACATAGTCCTTTGATGTTTAACCGTTTTAAGTGCCTATTGCCCGCTGTGCACAGTTGCCCTGAAGCCACCGGGGTGGCGGTGCCACCGGGCTTGGGCCCGCCATCGCTGCTCGCAGCTATATTTTTTGTTTTGTTTTTGCACACAAAAAGTATTCTTGTCTCTTCATAATATAAAGGTTGAACCACTGCAGTCACATGAAATTTTAATGTCTTTAGTACCTTTCTGGACCTCTGCTTTATAATATCGAGCTTCGTAATGGCAGTGAACAGGGTTCACGAGTATGAGCAGAAGAAAGTGTCTCCATCCATCTCCATCCATCATAAACGTACTCCACACGGCTCCGGGGGTTAGTAAAGGCCTTCATAAGGCCACTGTATTTTACTTCATAACTTGTTAAAATGGATTTTATATTTTACACAAACGCATCGCTTCACTTCAGAAGGACTTTATTAAACCCTGGAGCCGTGTGGAGTATGTTTATGATGGATGGAGACACTTTCTTCACTTTTTTTCTCTGACTGTGTTCATCAGAATGAAGAAAGTCATATACACCTAGGATGGCTTGAGGGTGAGTAAAGCTTGGGATCATTTTTATTTGAAACTGAACTAATCCTTTAAACCAGGACTATGCGTTAGTTAAATTACGATATTTAAAGCGGTTTTATAAAAATGCATTAGAAAAAACATTACTGGTGTGCATCTTGAGACAAAACAATGGCACTGAACATTTAAAGAGATGTCAGTGCAAGTTCTTTTCAGTTAAGACAGCTCAAACATGCATTTTAGTCTGGACTATAGGCTATATCATAAATAAAGCAAAACATAACAACCAATAGAACACACCAAATGCTTTCTAAATTTGTTTTATTGACAAGTTTTTTCAAACAAAGAAAGAAATCGTTCACTTCTTCTTCCTCCTCTCCAGCTGCCTCGGCCAAGTCTAAAACACCTCTTTCCTCTTTCTCTCCTTCCTGACAGTTGGAGGAGAGGTCTCAGTTGAACGGTCTGCAAATTCAGTGGATGAAGCAATAAGAACAGGCCTTCCACCTATTGCTTCATCCATCAGAATGAAGAAAGGCCTCGATGCAGCAGTGGCCTCTCCGGACTCTGTCCCTGTGCCCATTGGTGGACACTTAAGCTCCTGAAAAAGAAGGCAATAATGTGACAAGCACCATCCCTTATTTGGCCGTAAAGATACAAATTTGAAATAAATTCAAAATAAATTTATAACACTTTGGAACACACTGTCAATCCTGAATGAACATGAGAAAATACAACTAAACACATAATCATCACGGTAGAAAAATAGGTAAACAAGTTATGTTGTGACTCCTTAAAACAGAGAAACACAATACTTATTTATATGAAAGTTAATAGAAATGGTAAAATATTTAAGAAAAAGGGGGAAAGTAAGAAAATGAATGTGTATATTTTCTGTTCACCAGGTGAAGGCAGCCTTGGGCCAAAAATGAGAAGTGTGCTGCTCCTGTTTCCCTGTTCTCTGTAAAGAAGAGTCTACAGTCTCACATGTTCATTGTCTGATATTTAGAAATATGTGTCACTATATTTGTGTTTAACAGAAAATGTATGCACAATTTCATGTAACTGTGTGAAATTCTGTACAACGTTTTTTGCTCTATTGTTATGATATAAATTTGTTCATAACTAGAAGTTTTCACTGTCTGATGCTGAGGTAGAAGATACACCAAGTGATTTCTGTAAGATGCCACTGACTATTAAACATATTTTATTGGATTTTCCTAAAAATATATTCAGTAAAGTGTGCTTCATGCATAAAATCAGACCACACAAACTCTAAATCATACACCATTAAACGTTTTACTTTCAGTCGTAAGGCACGCCACGTCATTATCTTTATTACCAATGTGTAATGTGCTCTACTTTATTATTTACAGTAAAGAAGCCAAAGGTCATTTCAGTATCATCAGAGATATTTAATATTTAAAGAGTTCTCATTACAGAGACACTTTAAAATAAATGGAAAGTAAAATGTTTTTGTTTTATTATCAGCAATATGATGATGATAATTTCCCTTCAGGATGAAACTCTCTCCACAGCTGATAGTCCAGATCCCCAACAGATAAAGAATTCTGGTAAACGAAATGAACTTTAACAGCACCTTTAAACAATAAAGCAGACAGCAGTTGATCTGCTTGACAAACATGTTTTAAAGGAGACTAAAGATGTTCCAATGGAAATAGGAATGGGATGTTTCCTTTAGAATTTCTTTAATTTAATTGTGTGACAATTATCCCCCATAATGATCAAGAAAAAAAAAACAGATCTGTGATAACTTTCAACATTTATTGGAAAGAAAAAATGCTGAAATATTACACTTACATAAGTATTCAGACCCTTAATTCAGTACTTCAGTAAAAGCTGAAGCATCTTTGACAGTGATTATAGTCTCAGGTCTTTTTGGGCAAGAAGCAACAAGCTTTGCATTTCTGGAATTGAGGATTTTCTGCCATCGTCTTGGCTGTTTGCTTATTGACATTGTCCTCTTGGACGGTGGTTAAAGTTCATTTCATTAAGCATGTCTTTTGGGGAAATGTTGGCACTGCACTCATACAGTACTATCAGCTGTGGAGGTGATTTAATCCTGCAGGGGAATTTTTATCATTGTGTTCCTTATAATAAAAAGTGATTTTACTTTCTATTTTCTGTTGTTGATCACGCAAACAGTCCTTTCTAAAAACAAAAAAAGCGCCACTTTGAATACACCACCATGCAGAAATACTGTATGATCAAAGATGACTGTAAAAATAAATCTGCATTGTTTATCCTTTTGATCTTTAATTCATAAAATTAGCAAAAATCCAACCTTTCATTGAAGGAAAAGAATCGAATGTTAGGGGAAATCACATTGTGAAATAAATGTTTTTCTCTAAAACACTGGCCATGTTGGCATCCTTTTATTCAATACTTTTTGCTTTTCCCAAGATAATAGCTCTGAGTCTTCTTCTATAATGCCTGATGAGTTTGGAGAACACCTGACCAGAGATCAGAGATCATTCCTCCATGTAGAATCTCTCCAGATCCTTCAGATTCCCAGATCCATGCTGGTGCTTCTTCTCTTCAGTTCACTCCACTCATTTTCTTTAGGGTTCAGGTCAGGGGACTGGGATGGTCATGGCAGAAGCTTCATTTTGTGCTCAGTGACACATTTTTGTGTTGGTTTTGATGTTTGTTTTGGATCATTGTCCTGATGGAAGATCCAACCACAGCCCATTGTTGGATTTCTAGCAGAAGTGGTCAGGTTTTGATTTTTATCTGTTGGTATTTGATAGAATCCATGATACGATATATCTGAACAAGATGTCCAGGACCTCCAGCAGAAAAATAGACCCACAACATTAAAGATCCAGCAGTATATTTAGCTGTGGGCATGGGGCACTTTTTATCCATGTGTGCACCAAACCCATCTGGTGGGTTTGCTGCCAAAAAGCTCTTTGTTTAGTTTCATCTGACCATAGAAGCTCGTCCCGTTTGAAGTTCCAGTCGTGTCTGACAACTGAATATGCTGGAGATTGTTTCTGGATGAGAGCAGAGGATTTTTCTTGAAACCCTCCCGAACAGCTTGTGGGGATGTAGGTGCTGTTTGATATTTTTTTAGGCTTTCTGAGACTCAAGACTCAACTAATCTCTGCAATTCTCCAGCTGTGATCCTTGAAGAGTCTTTGTCCACTCAAACTCTCCTCCTCACTTCACATTAGGATGATTTAGACACACGTCCTCTTCCAGGCAGATTTGTACATCTTTAGTTGATTGGAACTTCTTAATTATTGCGCTGATGGTGGAAATGGGGATTTTCAATGCTTTAGGTATTTTCTTACAGCCACTTTCTATTTTGTGAAGCTCAACAGGCCTTCACAGTCACCGTCTTGTCCCGTTTGTTTTAGTTGTCATTTACTTCTTTGTTCTAGTTCCCACCACGCATCAATCACCATGGACACTAACCACCATCACATCTGTTCGTCATTTTCATTGTGTATTTAAGTTCCTGCCTGTGTTCTGTTCAGTGTCCGGTATTGTTAATGTTAGATGTGTTTGTCTTTGATATTAAACTTTGTTGTGTTACTTGAATCTTCTGCCTTCATCTTCCTTGGAGCACACGCATTACAGAATACTGAACCAAAGAATGGATTATGCAAATAAGTTTGCGCTCATGGCTCAGGAGAGCCACGATTTTTGTTTGTTCACACAGAATTTTTCATCTTGCACTCACCTGCCCCTACGACAACGAGACCCTGAAGTCGTTGTTTAGGATCGGGGCCAACGACCATCATCCCATGGACCTCCCAGACACCAGCACCCCGGAGGAGGAGTCTCAGCAAACGTCGGATCTGGGGTGTGAACCCACGACATATGCGGAGAAAATGAATGTGTATATTTTCACCAGTTCACCAGTTGAAGGCAGCCTTGGGCCAAAAATAAGAAGTGTGCTTCTCCTGTTTCCCTGTTCTCTGTAAATAAGAGTCTACAGTCTCACATGTTCAGTGTCTGATATTTAGGTATATGTGTCACTATATTTGTGTTTAACAGAAAAAAGCACTGTCCTTCGGATGAGACGTTAAACCGAGGTCCTGACTCTCTGTGGTCATTAAAAATCCCAGGATGTCCTTCAAAAAGAGTAGGGGTGTAACCCTGGCCAAATTTGCCCATTGGCCTCTGTCCATCATGGCCTCCTAATCATCTCCACACACTGATTGGCTTCATCACTCTGTCTCCTCTCCACCAATAAGCTGGTGTGTGGTGGGCATTCAGGCGCAATATGGCTGCCTTCTCATCATCCAGGTGGATGCTGCACATTGGTGGCGGTTGAGGAAATTCCCCCTTCCATGTAAAGTGCTCTGAGTGGCCAGAAAAGCGCTATATAAATGTATTATAAATAAATGTAATATAAATGAATTATTATTATTAAAATGTATGCACAATTTCATGTAACTGTGTGAAATTCTGTACAACGTTTTTTGCTCTATTGTTATGGTATAAATTTGTTCATAACTAGAAGTTTTCACTGTCTGATGCTGAGGTAGAAAAGACACCAACATGTGATTTCTGTAAGATGCCACTGACTATTAAACATATTTTATTGGATTTTCCTAAAAATATATTCAGTAAAGTGTGCTTCATGCATAAAATCAGACCACACAAACTCTAAATCATACACCATTAAACGTTTTACTTTCAGTCGTAAGGCACACCACGTCATTATCTTTATTACCAATGTGTAATGTGCTCTACTTTATTATTTACAGTAAAGAAGCCAAAGGTCATTTCAGTATCATCAGAGACATTTAATATTTAAAGATTTCTCATTACAGAGACACTTTAAAATAAATGGAAAGTAAAATGTTTTTGTTTTATTATCAGCAATATGATGATGATAATTTCCCTTCAGGATGAAACTCTCTCCACAGCTGATAGTCCAGATCCCCAACAGATAAAGAATTCTAGTAAACGAAATGAACTTTAACAGCACCTTTAAACAATAAAGCAGACAGCAGTTGATCTGCTTGACAAACATGTTTTAAAGGAGACTAAAGATGTTCCAATGGAAATAGGAATGGGATGTTTCCTTTAGAATTTATTTAATTTAATTGTGTGACAATTATCCCCCATAATGATCAAGAAAAAAAAAACAGATCTGTGATAACTTTGAACATTTTTTGGAAAGAAAAAATGCTGAAACATTACACTTACATAAGTATTCAAACCCTTAATTCAGTACTTGAATTAAAAGTTGAACCATCTTTGACAGTGATTATAGTCTCAAGTCTTTTTGGGTAAGAAGCAACAAGCTTCGCATTTCTGGAATTGAGGTTTTTTTGCTATCGTCTTGGCTGTTTGCTTATTGACATTGTCCTCTTGGACGGTGAACCTGTCAGGTGGTTAAAGTTCATTTCATTAAGCATGTCTTTTGGGGAAATGTTGGCACTGCACTCATACTATCAGGTGTGGAGGTGATTTAATCCTGCAGGGGAATTTTTATCATTGTGTTCCTTATAATAAAAATTGATTTTACTTTCTATTTTCAGTTGCTTTCAAAACAGGAAAGAAGGCAGTACTAAGAACAATGAGGGCATTTCAGAGACACGCCGCATGTGACTGCCTCTGACAGCGATGCCTCCTCTCAATGACCAGGTACTGTCTTTCTCCACGGATGATGTGAGGAAGACTGCGGCAAGTTAACCCACAGAAAGCTGCTGGACCGAAAAAATATTCCTGGCAAAGTGAGTGCTCAGAGGATGCTCAGACCAACTGGCAGATGTTCTCACTGACACACTAACTACCAGCCCATCACACTCACACACATCGTCGTGAAGTGCTTTGGTAGGCCTGTCATGAGGCACATAACTGCCCCCTACACTGGACCCCCTACAGTTTGCATACCTCCCCAAAGGCTCAATGGATGGCGCCATTGCCATTACTCACCTGAGCAAAAATGATACATAAGATTGCTGTTCATAGACTTCAGTTCAGCATTCAACACAGCTCCTGATTGAAAAGCTGATCCTGCTGGGCCTGAAGCCCTCACTCTGCAGCTGAATCCTGGACTTTCAGACAGTCCAGATAGGAAACAGCTTCTCCAGCACCATCACACTGAGCCCCCAGGGCTGCTTTAGTCCACTGCTGTTCACTCTGCTGACTCCTGACTGTGCAGCAATGCACATCTCAAACCACCTCATCAAATTCACCGATAACACGACTGTGGTGGGTCCTGCTGTTTGCACTTTTTGCTCACTTGCACTTTATTGTGTGTATAAATGTTCAATTCTATTTTTAGCTCCGTTTTTTTGTTTAGCCTATTCAATATAATTTGATTTTGTGTTTGTAGTCCAGCGTCTGGCATTGGTGTTGTCTTATGTAGCACCATGATCCTGGAGGAACACTGTTTCATTTCATTGTGTACAGGCTCTATAGAGCTGAAATGACAGTAAAGCTGCCCTGACCCTGAGACAGAATTATGAATGCACAGATGCTATTTACAGATGTACAGTTATGAGATATGCTATGTACAATAATGATGAGTTTTAATTGCTCAGATGGAATATAGGGAGGACAATAGAGGGAAAAAGTTTTGTTTCTGTGTTGAGACCATATTTCCAGTAATTGTTTAGGGGACTAGATTTGCTGTATACATGATTTTCAACACCTAGCTCGGTGAACTAGAAATAGTCAAGGATATTGTGTTTTTGTATCAGTATAAATATCCTCTGTTTTCTTGTATTAAACTGAGCAGCAGTCTGGTCTCTGTGTCTCTTATTTGGTTCTCCCAGTGCACTGTAGGGCTTCACGAGATCTGGAGGGCATTGCAGAAGACTGATAATTTAATTAAAAAGAAATATCTAACAGTAATAACAGAACTTGTGACCATAGTTCAAACCTAAGGTTGAGTGACACATATTTCTTTCTTTTTTGCAAACAAAGGTGAGGCTCAGAACTCATCATAGCCAAAGCTATTTATAAAGTCATATTATATTCACAAAATAACCTTTATTTAGTAAAATAATTAATTAAAAATAAATAAATAAATAAAATAAAAAAATTCTGAAATACCTATGTGTAGGCCTCTTTCACAGTTACTCCTTCATTTATTACTTTGTGTAGCCTCCATTTGCGAAAAAAGTTCTGAGTCTCCTATTGTGTGTAATTAAGTTTAAAAACATATGGCAAGAGATCTGAGACATCTGTCAGTTTGTTTGTCTGTCTGTCTGTTAACAAAAGAAAGACTACAACCATTTTTCACAGTCCATTTTGCTCATATTTATCAAGTGTGCCAGTGCATACATACATACATACATGGACTACATACAGGTCCTTCTCAAAAAATTAGCATATTGTGATAAAGTTCATTATTTTCCATAATGTAATGATAAAAATTAAACTTTCATATATTTTAGATTCATTGCACACCAACTGAAATATTTCAGGTCTTTTATTGTTTTAATACTGATGATTTTGGCATACAGCTCATGAAAACCCAAAATTCCTATCTCAAAAAATTAGCATATCATGAAAAGGTTCTCTAAACGAGCTATTAACCTAATCATCTGAATCAACTAATTAACTCTAAACACCTGCAAAAGATTCCTGAGGCTTTTAAAAACTCCCAGCCTGGTTCATTACTCAAAACCGCAATCATGGGTAAGACTGCCGACCTGACTGCCGACCAGAAGGCCATCATTGACACCCTCAAGCGAGAGGGTAAGACACAGAAAGAAATTTCTGAACGAATAGGCTGTTCCCAGAGTGCTGTATCAAGGCACCTCAGTGGGAAGTCTGTGGGAAGGAAAAAGTGTGGCAAAAAACGCTGCACAACGAGAAGAGGTGACCGGACCCTGAGGAAGATTGTGGAGAAGGACCGATTCCAGACCTTGGGGGACCTGCGGAAGCAGTGGACTGAGTCTGGAGTAGAAACATCCAGAGCCACCGTGCACAGGCGTGTGCAGGAAATGGCCTACAGGTGCCGCATTCCCCAGGTCAAGCCACTTTTGAACCAGAAGCGCCTGACCTGGGCTACAGAGAAGCAGCACTGGACTGTTGCTCAGTTTTGCATGTCATTCGGAAATCAAGGTGCCAGAGTCTGGAGGAAGACTGGGGAGAAGGAAATGCCAAAATGCCTGAAGTCCAGTGTCAAGTACCCACAGTCAGTGATGGTCTGGGGTGCCATGTCAGCTGCTGGTGTTGGTCCACTGTGTTTTATCAAGGGCAGGGTCAATGCAGCTAGCTATCAGGAGATTTTGGAGCACTTCATGCTTCCATCTGCTGAAAAGCTTTATGGAGATGAAGATTTCGTTTTTTCAGCACGACCTGGCACCTGCTCACAGTGCCAAAACCACTGGTAAATGGTTTACTGACCATGGTATTACTGTGCTCAATTGGCCTGCCAACTCTCCTGACCTGAACCCCATAGAGAATCTGTGGGATATTGTGAAGAGAAAGTTGAGAGACGCAAGACCCAACACTCTGGATGAGCTTAAGGCCGCTATCGAAGCATCCTGGGCCTCCATAACACCTCAGCAGTGCCACGGGCTGATTGCCTCCATGCCACGCCGCATTGAAGCAGTCATTTCTGCAAAAGGATTCCCGACCAAGTATTGAGTGCATAACTGAACATAATTATTTGAAGGCTGACTTTTTTTGTACTAAAAACACTTTTCTTTTATTGGTCGGATGAAATATGCTAATTTTTTGAGATAGGAATTTGGGGTTTTCATGAGCTGTATGCCAAAATCATCAGTATTAAAACAATAAAAGACCTGAAATAATTCAGTTGGTGTGCAATGAATCTAAAATATATGAAAGTTTAATTTTTATCATTACATTATGGAAAATAATGAACTTTATCACAATATGCTAATTTTTTGAGAAGGACCTGTACATAAATATTAAAACATACATTTGAGCATTGAGAATCCTTCACACTGAGATGAAAAATTAGCTTAGCAAGATAAACATAGAACAACTTAAACTAAAATTATATGTATAAGATGAGGTTCCGCTGAAGGTTCCGTCTCTTTAAATATGACATGATGTTTTCATACACGTCATTCTTCGGAGTGAGTCAAACGAGTCTATGAAATAACATAAACTAATCAGGTTTAAAACTGAGGGGGAAAAAAATCATCTTTAAATACTATAATGTTAACGATAGAAACTACGTGCATACCTTTCCCACCGGGCATTCTCATCACAAAAGTGAGAACAGATAAATGTTCGATATTATAAAAGGCAAATGTTTTGTCATCCTCTAATTGTTTATTCTCCAGCACCACCCGTAATCTCTCTGGCCCTAAAAACAAACAAACAAAAACAAAACAAAGGTGACAAACCAGGAAATGTTGAATCTGAATATCATAGCAATAATAAGATTAGCAGATTAGAGCTACAAATTAGTCCAAATATGTCTTTGAAATATCTCATTGACATAAAGTCATTCATATATATATATATATATATATATATATATATATATATATATATATATATATATATATATATATATATATATATATATATATATATATTTTAGCAATGAGAATAAATAACACAATCCTACCGGGCGCTCCGGGAGTTGAAGAAATGAATTTGTGCTTTATCTCAAGAATGGTGGTATTATTAAATTGTTCACTTGACTCCGCAACAACGATCGCTTTTTCCTCTTTTGAACCAAACTGAATCAAAACCTGAAAGACCATTCTGATGCTCCTCTTGTTACAAATCTCATGTGTCAATAAACAGATGATGCTGTTTCCTCTTGATGCTCCGGTGAACTAAAATATAACCGCAACACGACGGACCTTTGCGCTTTCACTTTTACTGTCACATGGGCGTTGGTATCATTCGCAGGTTGGTCTTGATAATGGAATAAGCATACCTGCATAATTACGTTTTAGGTTGGTAAGTGTTTTCGGGGTAACACTTTATTTTAAGGTGACGTAGTTTCACGTTACTACATGTACTTACTATAGTATCATCAGTAAATTATGCATAATTACACGTAACTGACCCTAAACCAAACCCTAACTTTAACTGTTACTCTAAGTACATGTGGTTAATTAATATTACCCAGTACTCATTTAAGCAAGTACAATGTAACTATGTCACCTTAAATTAAAAACCTTTTTTTTGTTTTGTTTCTGAAAGAGTCTCTTTTAAGTGTTGTGGAGTTTGCAGCGCATGTGTTGTCAAACTGATGAAGATGTTTTCTTCATTTGCAGCGCGTTGAGCTCTCTCAGCCACCGTACTCTTCTGCTCATCAAGGCTGCATTTAGTTGATCAAAAATAAAGTAAAATATTATAACAGTTTAAAATAACTGTTTTCTATGTGAACATATAGTAAAGTGTAATTTATTCTTGTGATGTAATGAATAATTTTCAGCAACAATTTTAAACAGAAGCTATAGCATACTAAGAATACACTCGGTCAAAGGTTTTGAACTCTCTCCGTAATATTTCATCAAATAAGAACATTATTTTACTATATAGACTTTTTAAATATAATGATTCACTGACAGTATACCGCTTTAAATTGTACACTCTAAAAAATGCTGGGTTAAAAACAACCCAAGTTGGGTTGAAAATGGACAAACCCAGCGATTGGGTTGTTTTAACCCAGCGGTTGGGTTAAATGTTTGCCCAACCTGCTGGGCAGTTTTATTTAACTCAACTATTGTTTAAAAATGACTGTATTGCTTAATTAAAATTAACCCAAAGTATGTTGGAAATTAACATTTATTAATGTTCAATGAATATTTATTAAACAATAAACATTTATTAAATTGCTTATTAATAAATTTATATTAATAAATTAAACTATTAAATTTATATTAATAAAATATTAAAGCTTATTAATAAACATTCACCTTTTGTCTATTATTGTTGCCTCTAATTGCATCTTGTTTTTAATTTCCCAACTATTTTGGGTTCATTTTAAGCTAGCCATATAGCAATTTTTAAACAATAGTTGGTTTAAATAAAACTACCCAGCAGGTTGGGCAAACATTTAACCCAACCGCTGGGTTTGTCCATTTTCAACCCAACTTGGGTTGTTTTTAACCCAGCATTTTTTAGAGTGTAAAACACTGTAAAAACAACATTACAACAATAGACAATAAGTTTGTATAAGTTTGAATTAGTAAAATCAATATGAAACATTTAAATACACAATATGTAATCAGTGAAAAAAAAAAAAAAAAAAAAAAAACAACAAAAACTACCACATTCACAAATATTTATTCATGTGTTTCACACACACAGTGGGATTTTTTTCCGGACTTTCCACTCTACTTGCTGATACCTAAACACCTTATTTATATGATCTATATATATTAATATTCATTGAAACTAAATTCTTAATAACAACTGTTAAACTAAACTTGTGTGTGTGTAATGGATTAATAAAAATATAGATCATATAATTATACAAATCATATATAAATCATAAAAGTAATTGTCATTAAAACCAGACAATTTCATCATTAAATTTGTTTTTACTATAATGAACTTTAATTTGGAGGAAGAGAAACTTGGGGAGCGACTTTATTGTGTTGGGTGTGTCAATGTCACTTATACGGTGTACATATTAGGACTTTCTCACACCTCAGTCATACAATGAAAAGGCGTCATGCCTCAGACTAAAAGGCTTCAGTCATCGGACAAAACGGCATCGCGCCTCAGACTGAAAGGCTTCAGGCCTCAGGAAAAACGACGTCAGGTGTCAGGTCTCGTACAATTAGGCATCAGACGAAACAGCCTCAGACTAAAAGGCTTCAGACGAAAAGGCATCGAATGAAACGGACTCAGACTAAAAGGCATCAGTTTTTGTTGTTGTTGTTGTTGTTGTTTTTGTATAGCTAGCCTAACTTTCTATTGGCTTTTATCCCATTATCATGTCGTCCTGCAGTTGTCTTTTTATTTACTGTTACTATTCCCAAATTGATGTAAGGTGTGTGTATGCGTGCATGTTAATTATGTAGAATCTATCTGTTGATGGTAGGCTATTTATGTAATCTCTTGGCGAATAAGAAAAGAACATGCCGATTTTCACATTGGTCTGCAGAAAAACAGCAACGGCATGAATGAAAATGTAAAATGTAACTCCATCCAGATAGTGGTATTCTGTTTTTATTGTTATTTTTATTTTTTATGCATTCCTTTTTTATTCTTATGTATTTGTTTCCTTTTTATGTAAAGCACTTTGAATTACCATTGTGTATGAAATGTGCTACATAAATAAAATTGCTTGCCTAATTTGACAGTACCCTAGGTGTCGCTGGAACAGCAGAAATAAAGCCGTTTCCTTGGTAACCTCTGTACACAAAGCAGCTTAACAACCAGGGATTAACAACGCTTTCAAATAGCTCGAAAGATTTTTTTTTAGTTAACCTTGGTAATCAAATGAACCATGGTTTTGCTACACTATAGTTTATGGTATTTGTAGTAAAATTATTGTTATACAAATAGTAGCCTATCAATCCGACAAAACAAAATCATAATTAACACACTTTTAACCATGGTTAATTTTCGTATGTGTTCACGATAGCTATGCAAGCTAGTTGCAATGTGTTATTTTGCTAGCTTTTTATAAATAAAACTAGTGAATAATACAAATTTACAAAATAATATCAGTGGAATATGTTTTATACATAACATCTTATATTTAACATTTAACAGAAAACTGTGTGCACGTGACATCACATTGAGGCGAGGCAATTCGCTTCTTTCGTTTGATGCCTTTATATCTGCTGCCTTTTAGTCTGAGCCCGTTTTGTCTGATCCATTTTTATCTGAGTCCGTTTCGTCTGAAGCCTTTTGGTCTGAGGCTGTTTCGTCTGATGCCTAATTGTACGAGACCTGACACCTGATCGTTGTTTTTCCTGAAACCTGAAGCCTTTCAGTCTGAGGCGCGATGCCGTTTTGTCCGATGACTGAAGCCTTTTAGTCTGAGGCATGACGCCTTTTCATTGTATGACTGAGGTGTGAGAAAGTCCTAATATGTACACCGTACACTTATCTTACATCTGATTGGTCCAATTTCAGTTTGAGATCTCTAAACCAGAACATAACCTGCCCCGGAGCAGTTACCATGGCGATGAACACCGCTAAAAGCCAAGCTACTTTCATGGTACCTAAAACCCAGGATTGGTGCAAACTAATCTGAAATTTATCTGGCTAGCCAGCTAATCCAGTTTCTTGGTACAGGCCCCTGGTCTCAGGCATGCGCTCACAAAAGAGCTACAGGTGGTGGTGATTTGGCCTGAGGAGGAGAGCATGCAAAAAACACAAGCACAGGGCATTCAGCCATGCTCACACCTTAATAAACCACAGTGAAACAAATAATAAATCATAATTAAAATAAAACGTCCTGGGACGTAACAATATATATAAATCCGCTAAACCATACAGAGGCTATAGCCATTACGTGTCAACACATACTGCGGCTTGTGATCTCCCACTCATCGCACATGAAGCCTAAATTTAGTTTCTTTCCTAACTTTTAAAGTTTTGTACTTAGAATTAAAATATCTAGCGTAGTTGTGTATGTTCGTTCGTTTGAAGGTTTTACGCGTTAATAACTCAAAAAGTTCATATTCATATTAAGTTTGTGTTTAATTCAACTGAAATTAGAAGCAATGATTTTTCCGCAAATACAATAGGCCTGTAAGTCTACAAACGTAGAAATGAACGTGATGATACAAGCTGTGAGAGATAACATTATTATTTACGGCTTGCCTACACAAATATTTTATTAGTTACATTTAACGTATATATAAAAAGACACGTGCACGAAATTTTATTTGTAATCTTTTTTTATTATTAATTATGGGTTAGGAGGCATGAACACTGACTGACATCACACACTCAAAAACAGGAACCTTACAACATTAATCTGATACACATCTTGAGTTAGCAAAGAAATAAGAACATAAACATATTTATTTATTATTACAGTTGTACAAACTTAAATTCATAATCATAATGGCGTATTTATTTTTATTATTATGTAACATAATGATAGTTTGCCGATAGAGTCTGTTACATCTATATAGTGTTCCATGGAATTGATGTCTGTCTTGGCGCGACACCGTCTGAACATTCTGAGAAATGTGTACTTGTTTTCAAACACTCAGTAGTGATTTTAAGACAGCTAAAACAGAATTCTACTCCACAATTATAACATTCAATGTTTTTACAGTTCTCAGTTGTGTGTTCAATGAGGGTGCCACAAGTCGGGCACGCGCGAATAGAAGGAACCCGAATATTTTTAACAGATGTTAATGTAATCATTTCACAGTTCTTCAGTAACTGTAGGTCTTTGGTACAGCCTTCGTTGTCGCATTGATCAGCACGAGGTCGGGATCCTTTCCATTGCTTCAGACACTGCCAGCAGAATTCATATGTTCTCCCTGTCCTTTTTGTGCAGATTGAGCATTCGACGCTGAGATTAGAAGCATCCTCTCTTTCAACAAACATGCCACAACCAGGACACTAAAGGGAAAAAGCATGGGCATGAAAGAAAGACAAGGAGAGACGATAACTATAATGGACATTATTATGCGTTTTAGAAAACCCATGTCAATAACTTACATCCTTGAATTCCACGAAAGTCTTTATCTTTCTTTTCCCAAGTGTTTTCTCAAAATATTTCCTTTCCTCCAGTGTAAGTTTCGCCACTTCTCGGATCTCTTCATACGGCCACATCTTTTGGCATAGAGGACATTTTAATTCAGTTTCCCCCTAAAGTGGAAGATCGAATTCAGAGATGCCTATTGAACATATGCCGTATACTTACAGCTATTAAGGAATATGCCTGATTTAGGATTAGACTACTTACTCTTTCCAGCTGCGCTCTGCAACAGTCCGTCAGTGAATCCGGAGACGCGACATGACCGCACGACAGTTCAGCCCTTAACACATCTGGATCATCGTCGAATTCATCTGGAACGATTACAAAATTAAAACATTCGTGGATTTTATCATGTAGCTGCTGACTTGGGACGTTTTACAACTTTACCACTAGTTTCAGTTTGTATAGGCTACACTTAGAAAATCCTGTTGATTGTCTCTTACCTATATCGCTGGGTCTCAACACTAAACGAATATTTTTATCGAAATAAGTGAATTGCTTTTCCATTTGAGCCATTCCGACAACAGCGGGTTTGAGTTAAGTAATGCAGGTTAGCCTATAACACACACTAATGTGACAAGCTTACAACTTTTATATGCCAGTTTTCCCCTAATAAGGGTTTAGGGGCTGGCTTAGGGGTGTGCCTTTTTTTCGCATTTCATCATTTACATAATTCAGGAAGAGTAGGCTATCACAACGTTAATATATAAACCTAAAAAAAACCCATCAAGAAATCACTGTATTCAACAGCCAATGCTTTTATTCATTTATAGATAATTGTTTAAAGAATTCCTCATGATTTGCACCGATATGCTTGTAAGTAATTATTATTTTTATTAAGTTATCAGCCTTCTACACGATTTTTTAAATCGAAAGTCCAAAACGATGTATTTATAGCCTGCAGTGTGCATGTCTCTCGGTACATTTATTAATGTTAGCTGTAGACATATAGGCTAATGTTCTCTTGATTAATCAAGTCTCTTTATTTGAGATACTTTAGACGTCTGTTAGGCTATGCATTTTTCTATAACATAGTTGTCTATAATAATTTTCTAGTCTACCCAAAAAAAAAAATTAGGGTGGGTATAGAACATTTTATTAGAAGGAATTGGGATATAGGCCTATGTATTATTCCAAATCAATAATAATAATAATAATAATAATAATAACGCATAAGTGTGGCAGTTTTGTGTGTAAATTATTTGATACGGATCGGTTATATAATAAATATAATAAAAAAAAGTAAGCCTAAATGTACTAGTTTGTGTCTCAAGGTTGCCCTCAAGTGGTGAGTAGAACATTGGTGCATCATATTGAGAGTTGTATCAATTAAACTGTGTTCTAAGTTATATTCATAAAACACAAATATATGTCAGCAAATTTAGTCAATGAATGAAGGTTCGTAGTTTGAACTTAATCTCCGATGTAGATCTTTTGTTCTTTAAAACGTATAAAACAATCTTTAAACTGTATCTCTTAAAATGTAAATCTGAGGTAGTTTCATTAGGTAGGTGTGGACAATGATAAGCTACATTAAAATAACTACCTTGAAAGCTGAGAACACTTTGGGGAGGAGCTTCTGTGAACGATATAAAAAGTCAGAAGCAGAAGTACAGAGCACATTATTGTTCTGTCTGCTGTAATGACAGCTGTGAATGTTGTCAAACTAAAGTTTTGAACGATCCATTGATACTTGAAAAGACAAGGCGTTTACTGAACATCGAAGATGTCCTACAATAAACGAGGTAAAGACATATAAAAATCTTTTTGCTTTATATGATCATGGGTATAGTGTGCTTTATAGGCTACTAGTTTTAACAGATATTAAAATATTTCAACTAGGCTATTAAGGTATCTGTTTATCTACAGAATGCACTCGTACACACATGCATGACAAACACAAACACATTTCCTCGTATCTCTGAGCTTTAAACTTACTGTCCATTACTTTTTCGCTTGGTGTAATAAAAACGGGGTGTTTCATTGCGAGTGCCTTTGTATTTGCATCTGGTATAGGCCTATTTACATGACTTAATTATGCCTTAATATGATTTATCTTTTTAGGTCATTTATATTCTCTGGACCATATTTGATGATGATTATGATGATGATGATGATGATGATGAAATATCTAATTTTTCCTATAGGGCACCAAATGAGTCAATACTCGTGGAATGATCAAAAAAGATTTTGCAAAGGTAAAAGGATTCGGCCTGTTTTGCAATCTATAATGTATTATGCACTGTATGACACTAATGTTTTTGATGCATCATTGACCTTTTAATTAACGTTTTACACTCTAAAAATAATGTTTTGGCTCAAAACAAACAAATAAATAAATAAATAAATAAATAAACAAATAGCGGTGAACAGGAAATATAATTTCTGTTTCTGTTTGCTCCAATAGCAAAAAAAAAAAAAAAAAAATCCACCATAGAGTCTCCACGACTTTCTAAAAGAGGAAAAATATTATTGATTAAGTTGGTCAGAAGAAAGAAATAGCATAAGTCAAATTTGTCGTCACTCTGTCAGCTGTTGTATTAGGAACACCCTCACATTAACGTTAATTCGGTTTGTTCTTTGTTTTTTTTTTTGGTCATTTACTGACATTTACCGTTCCATCTCTAAGCTCTGCCGCTCGGATTAACTCCCTTTGAATGTCCATAAATGGAAGTTAATACAGCTAGTCATATATGCCAAGGACATTTTTTTCCTATTCTATATTGTTAAGGATTTTTTCTTCTTCTCACAATATGCCTCTTACATTAGTGTGATGTGTGGGGACAAAACTGTAAAGAATTTGGTTCTCTAATGCTGTGAGAGCAGCAATATGATAATTATATCAGGATCAGTTGGTTTGACATATACATTAACAATGCATTTCTCATTTAAGAATACAGTGGTTTGGTGAATCAAGGGGCAACTTGCTACTTGAACGCAGTCCTGCAGACCCTCTACATGACACCGGAATACAGAGAAGGTGTAATGAGGTAAAAACAACAAACTCTCACTGCATGGCTCTGTTTTGTTTTGGCTACATCAAACAATTTTATCATACAGTGATGTCTTTTATTTTAGAATGGAGAGAAGAGACAATTCCTATGATGGTGCTTTGATTGAAGGGTTGAAGAAGCTGTTTCATGATTTAGACCAAAAGCAAGGCCACATCTCTACACACAGAATCACCTCGAGCCTTGGCATTGATGGTTGGTTTCTAAATAACCTTTGTTGGCTTGTTGGGTAATGTTCAAGATGAGACTGGGGAGTGTTATAGCACCTTATAACTCAATGTGTCTCAAACTCTGATGTTTCCCCAAATTTAGCAGATACACATTAGTGTTGTGTTGATGTGTAAATTAATGTATAAAATTGGTTTATTTAAAAATGTTCTATTTTAAAACATAAAACAAGTTGAAAAAATATTGTACAAATAAATGTTTTTGTGAAACATTTAACTGAACATTTAAAGTATATGTTATATGATTTTGTCATTTTACATTGATATCAGTTTGCAGATCAAATTGAGTTTACTTCCAGCAATCTCTGCTCTTCCCTACACACAAAAAGATCTGGTTTATATGTTTGTTTTATGTTTCCTCCCCATCAATAAGTTTATAAACAACAAGATGCAGCAGAATATCTAAATATGATTCTTAACGAGACTCCTGAAGCTTCTGAGGTAATTAACATATTTACTGTTACTTTGTTGCCTTTAGTCTCACCATCTGTCTGTCTCAACCTATTACACTATGTTATTTTTTTAAGATTAATTACAGCATGTGTTATGAAACATGGCAGTATCAGCAAATTTAGAAACAAGTACTTCCATAGCTGTATAGAAAATGTTCACCCCCATAATAGTTTAAAATAATAAATAAAAATGGGTTCACGATTAGTGCAGAATGGTAACCAGCAAAGATGTTTGACAAAAGTGTTATGAACAAGTAAAAAATGCATAACTCCCCTAATAATTTTACATTTAAACTCTGTAGATTTTTATGGGCACTATGAAGACAACGAGAACATGGAAGTGTTGCAATAAAGAAACCTCATCATCACAAACCAAATTCTCTTTAATGCACATCCCTTTTGAAGATTCACAGGATGTGGTAAATAATAATTTCTGTGAAAAATCTTAAAAATTTAAGTTAAACTGTCAGTTTCACCATATCTTGCTAAATGCATGGTGTCTCATTAATGAGAGCCCAGTGATAAACAGAAGCTGTTAAATCTTGGTGAATATTGCAATACTCTCAATAAAAAGAGAAACAAGGAAATTAGTAAAGGAATCATCACTGAGGCAGTATAACAATATCATCAACATCATCCCCATCTGACAGAATTAAACCTATTTATTCTGTCACATGGGATAGACCTTTGGAATATCTCTAGATTATTTAATAATATGTTATTTGTTCAAGTTATTTGTTCTTCATTTGTGTGTTTTTATTGCAATTGATTTATGAATTTACCCACACTGAATTTAATAATGGGATCTTTAATGTTGTTTTATTCTGAGCATTTGTCAAACCATAATCTCTTAATATTTGTATGCAAAAGCCCCAGATGAATCTAATTTTGCTTTCTCATCTTGTTTGCCCACTGAATTATCAATTTTATACTCATTTTGCTCATGTTTAGGAGGACGCTTTAAAAGAATATATGAAACCTCGTGAACAAAGTAACCTCTTCTGTGGTGATTGTAAAAACATGTCAAAAATGACAACTGCAAGTATCTTTTTTTTTTTATTAAAGTAATATCATCCTACAGCAGAGTATAGCTTTTACTGAGATTTGTAAATGCCTAAGCAGAAGTAACTCTGAACTACTTTTTTCTCATCAGAATCGTGAGATTATCTCCTTTCCAAAAAGACTGATTGTGCAGTTACAGAGGAGATGTGATATGACAAGCAGCACAGATGAGTTGAATGTGAAGATTCGTCCACACATTGAGGTAATACAATTTTTGTGGTCCTTTTGTACTTTACACAACAGACCAGTGTAGTATGATTCAGTGATTCAGTGATTTAGTGAACTGTTTTAGTGATTAAGAGCATGTAAGAATCAGCGGGTGTAATTGCTGAATTAATTTGATTCATTTATTTAACCACAGTTAAAAAAAAAAAAAAAAAAAAAAAAAAAAAAAATATATATATATATATATATATATATATATATATATATATATATATATTAAAATTGTGGTTAAAGGGCCTCTATGTAATAATGACACCCAGTGTTCAAAATAGGTACTGCGGTCCAAATTCAAAATATTGTTTGGCCCGCCCCCTCGTTCATAGACGCCGTTGCCAGCAACAATAGGGAGCGCAATTCACAATGAAAGCTGAGGAGACTTACACACTGTACGCTGATGAGTTGATTGATCTGTTTTAATATGCTGTTGTTCATAGAGATATTTAGATGGATTCAGAGGCTTTTTAGGTCAAGTAGAATCTGCGATTCTCTGACGCAGTTTGTTTGCGGGTTTCCATGGTTGCAATACGCGGTGTTTTCCGCCAACTGGCAACCTGTGATGTCGAAATACTATTGGATAAACTGTCAGCACATGGTTTCACACAGACCAAAGCGAAGACAGACATTCCTATACGGAACGCACATTTCAAAGCAGAATATCTGGCTGTAGCATTGATTTTCTGAGAAACAAGTAGGTGAACTTAGCATGTTTCCTAAATATCTGCAAACATATTTTTATGCTTTATTAAAGTAAAAATCTTACATAGAGCCCCTTTAAATAAATGAATCAAATTAATTCAGCATTTACACCCGCTGATTATGTAAGGAATAATTGACGACGGGCCGTTGAATTCTTAGAAAATAATGCATGTGCATTATTTTCTAAAAATTCAACGAGTCAATTATTCTACTTATACTACGGTTACCACACCTCAACACACTGTTACGATGACGTTTGTCAGGTTTTGTTCTACTATGTTCTTACGCATCTCATCCTAAGCCTCCGTTGCTAATTCCAAAACATAATTTCAGAACTAGTAACAGAGGCTTGAGCCTTGATAGACTAATAATACAGTTGATACAATTATTAACACAGTTGAGAGAGAGATAATAAGCAGCATATGTGAATTAGCCTATAAATCTGTGCATCGATCAAGACAGCAGTGTCTGTACTAATAGCGAAACTATAAGATTATCTCAAGCACAGTTACCTCACTGGTGAGTCACGTATCTTAAGTTGCTAAACTATTTTACTGATTTATTCGTCAGAGCAGCACTGACCAAACATTTCTGTGCGAGTGTGTTTCTGTACTATGAAAAGTGTGTACGTTTGAAAGAGAGAGAGAGTATCTGCTTTCAGGACACAATAAGACAATATACACAATAATAAATAATTTGTCATTTTCATCCTATTGTTTACTATATTTATTTTTTTGGTCAATGTTGTTGTTGTGGGTTTTGGTACTTTTGTGGTTGTAGGCTGTAGGACCCTTAGAAATAACTGAAATCTTTTGGCGCAGTGATATGAAACTGCAGTGTGGTCAAGAAAGATCTGCTAGAACTACTTTAGCCGTGCGTTTCCCTGAAAATAATTGCACAGCTTAGAACGTTGGTCAATCAATCAGATTCGAGCATTCAACAGCCCCGTCGTATAAATATATATACAAATAAACCAAGAACTGTTACTTTTTTTTCCCTGTAATAGGCCCATCTTAATGAAATCTGAAATTATGTGCAACACAAATTTTTTCTTTTCTTTTTTGAGTATTTATTTAGGAAAAGTACAAAAAGAAACAGAATTGGAAAGAGAATCATTAATTTCTTATGATTCCTATTGCTAATACATTGCACATGCAGAAAAGCACAAGGGCCAAAAACCCTTTGTTCCCTTTCGAAAGGGAACTCGCACTGCGTGCTAGAACGCTTATGGGAAACGCCGTCGTGTGACGGGTGTCTGAAACAATAGCAGAATCACGCTAATCCCAATGGCCAGCAAAAGCCTATCCTGTCCTCTTTTTGTCTTCAGTGACTGTTTTTTCTGATTGCGATTGTTGTCTCAAGTTAATTTTCTATTATGTCTGAGAAGCGTTTCAAGCATTGTGCTGATCCGTGTCCGAGATATCTGACACCTGATGACACACACGACTTGTGCGTTCACTGCCTGGGTGAAGAGCTGTCTGTCTCTACTCTTTTTGGTCTTAGGTGAGCTTAGCAGGTCACTTCTCTGCTAAGGGAGATTCATTTATCTTGCAGTGACTGCAGCTCCCTGCTTAAGGCTTGCGGGGCTTTTATTTTGTAACGTTAGGTTTTTTGAGGCTTTCTGGGCCCTGGAGCTCTTTGTGGAAGGCTGATCCCACATCCTTGCTATTGCTTCCTCTCTACTGAGAGTTTATTTAGAAGCTTCTTAATCTTAATGAAGAGAGCGTAAGTTGCTGCAGCCGCGAGGAGGACAGTGATGCACGCGTACACGGAGTGACTGATTGTTCGCAGCACTGTGTACATTAGGCTATACAGAAAGGTCTGATTTATGCACTGTTAGTTACAACAGTCATTGTTTTTTTCTTTTCACAATGACATTTGAGTTCATGCTTTTAATGTTGTTTTTTTGTGGCAGACTAAAGACTAATGACAGACTGTTGATCTTTGAATAAAAATATGTTTGGTTCAGGTTTGAAATTCATTAACTTTTATTATAGGCTACGCAGTCTAATATCATAGACCCCCCCCCCCCCCCCCACACACACATAAAATATATAAAAATGCAAATAAATACACCATACAAAATATAAACACATTGTGCATTAATGTCAATAATACAGTGACAAGTACAATTGTTTGTTTTATTATTTTAATCAGAGTGTGTGTTGTTGTTGCTTTGTTTTTGTTTTTTTGTGTTTTTGTGGGTTACTTGAGATCAGACCATTTTATGAGTAATTAATGCAGAATACAGATATTTTCAAAGGTTTCACAAATGTTTTTCCTTTTCAGGTTTCCTCCCGGAAATATGAGCTGTATGCTATAGTAAACCGTTATGGCAGCTTTAACTCTGGACACTATAATGCAGAGATCAAATGTGAAGATCAACACTGGTATCTTTTTGATGACAGCAGTGTATCAGAGGTATACAAATATATATACATCATGTGCCACAGTGCAACTACCAAATTTTAGAGGGTATTGCTTTTCAGAAACATTTTTTTTTTTACATCTGTTTCTTCATCATCTTGATACTTATTTGTCTATGATTCGTTTACATGCAACTTGCATGGCTTAAATATTATAGAGAGAAATTTAACATAAGCTTTGCAGTGACTCACATACACAATGTGTAACTTTTTGCGTTTCTGGAACTTTTCTTCAAAGACTGAATTCAAGTTTCAACAAAGTCTCGAATTCAGGTACCAGTTGTTTTCTTTGAATAAAACAAAATCTAATTGTAATCTAATTAAATCTAACACATAAAAAAAGTTCTTAAAGTGTGACTTTTTTCACAGTTTTCGAAATGCCTCTCTACTTATGTACAAACACAGTGAGTATCACTTTGTACTAAAGAAAATATAAAACCTACTGGATAATTTGATTAAAAAATCTGTAATGACATGATAATTTGCAGTGTACACTTTTTTTAGTGTGTGGGTTTTTCCACTAGGGAGGACTGTGAGACTTAAGGCACAACAAATGAGAAACTTAGAATGCTTTTATTAAAGTTTTTGAATCGTAACAATAGTAATATTTAGGCTTTAAAGGTTTTAACTTTTATTTTAACAGGTGGCAGTGAAATGGAGGAGACTGAAAAATGTGAAAGGTAAGAGAGCTCTGCTTGTTTCTGTCAGTTACACTTAAAAGGGTCCAATTACATCACTGTTTTTAGCTGTTCATCTTTAAGAACTTATACCACAGTGATGTCAAACACTGAGTTTTATATAAATTACACTGATGTGGATGTATATATTTAAAACAATTTTATTGAAAATGAACCAAATATAAGTCATTATTCAAAAAACTAACACAGTTCAAAGTACACGGACCTCCTCTGAGGACATTTTTAACATTCTGTTTAAATTTTTGAGATGCAAGGTGAATTACCGATTAAAAGAGACTGTGGAATGACATGAGACACTTAAAAAAGTAGCACCAGAATGTAGGTTACCTAGATTGATCGTTTACTTTAGTAATCATTATTCAGAAATGTTTCATCTGACAGCCATGATTTAAAAGAGAACATTGTAATGAGCAGTCACTGATACCGACCTACTAAAAGACAGAAAATCCATGTTTTCTTGGTGTCATTGTTTACATAATAATTAATTACAGTAAGCCTTATAATTATTAGTTTTATTTTCATCCACAGAAGTGAGCATGAGACTTTAATGCCAATCAAGCCATTAACCAGTGGAGTTGCCACTCAACAGGTCCGGGTTGTGTGTGTGTGTGTGTGTGTTAGAACATAAGTGAAACTCATCTTTTTTTAAATATTCACATAAATTTGATACCATAAACCAGTATTGCTTTACATAATATTTCAAATCATGTTTTGTACCTTATTGGACCTAATCCTAAACTTTAAAGAATGGAGTATATGCAGCCTATGTTGCTTGTAGTTTATTCAAATACCATTTGTAAGATGTATTTGGACAAACAATCATTTAACTGAGTTTTACTAAAACATATTTCAGAGCTTCAAACCTGACAGACCTTCCAGAGCGGGTTCAGTAAACACACAGCAGAATGAACGCTCAGGTAACAACAACAACATAAAAAAAGAGATTAAATGGAGAAATAATGTTTTGCTTTGCATTCTGCTATCTGGATTTACCCCACCAAGGTAGTGGAATTCAAACTGCAGTTTATTTAGAGAGTTAAATTGTCTTAATAATTTTATGCAAATACAAATTTTCCAAGAACTACAAAAATTTGTAGCCACTAACAGTATTTCCAATGTGATCTCATGAGTATTCATATATCAGTGGTATGTGGTGGTGTTTTAAAATGAGGACGCCACACTTTTTTTTTTTAATATATTGTATCAAATGTAAATTTATGTTACTCTTAATTTTCCTGGTTAAATAAATATTACATTAAAAAGAGAGACCAAATACAATTCTATTTTGTAATTTTTGCTATAACTAAATTTCTATTTATTAAAGGTCCCGTTCTTCGTGATCCCATGTTTCAAACTTTAGTTAGTGTGTAATGTTGTTGTTAGAGTATAAATAAAATCTGTAAAATGTTAAAGCTCAAAGTTCAATGCCAAGCGAGATATTTTATTTAACAGAAGTCGCCTACATCGAACGGCCAGTTTGGACTACATCCCTCTACTTCCTTCTTTAATGACGTCACTAAAACAGTTTTTTGACTAACCTCCGCCCACAGGAATACACAAGAGTTGCGTTTGTAGAGTGTGTTTGTCGCCATGTCGTCGAAACACTGTTATTTTCATCCCGCAGTCCAATCACCGGGTCTGATTCCGGCTCAAATTGATAGGGTAAAATTAAAGACATGTTTACAATAACACTGAGCGCGTGCATCTCCACGTTATGGTAAGAGGCGTGACCTTTCCGGGCACGGTGCGCTCAGAGCTGTCGAATCACAACACAGGAACCGCTGGCACAATCAGAACTCGTTACGTATTTCTGAAGGAGGGACTTCATAGAACAAGGAAGTCATCAGCCCGTTTTTATGACAGTGGAAACAGCGGTATACAGATAAGTAAATTATGTGAAAAATACTGTGTTTTTTTACACGCGAAACATGAACACATGTTATATTGCACACTATAAACACAATCAAAGCTTCAAAAAACACGAAAAACGGGACCTTTAAAGCCAATTATAAATTTCATCAAGTTTTTGTTTTTACGCATTTTTACATTTATTCCAAAATAGCTAAAGTTAGTAATTTAAACAACAGTGTATATTATTTGTAAACTAATGATCAGCTTTTCTTTTTAATAGTCAACTTATTTTTCCATCAGTTATCAAATTTGTACACTGTTAGGTCGGATTAAATCTCCACGTCAGAAATATCAAATCCAGCCCCAGACGCCAGATCTTGTCAAAAGATATCTATTTTGTCTGGTGTGTGCAACCCAGCAAACCTGTCAACAGGACGTCTAGACTTTTACCTCAAGACTCTATTAACAGTTTCCCATCAGCCTGAGAGATTGACTGAGAAAACCTGAGAAAGTGATGATAATAAAAGAGCAGAGTTTAATTAATATTTTTAGTTGCGTATGTTTCAAAGTTCAGACTTCATCTAGATGTTACACTAAATGCTCTGACTTCGTCTGAACAGTACAATTCCAACAAGTGTTATTATACTAAGGGAAAAACAATGGAAAATTACTGCTTCACAACATCGTCCAGTGACGATAAAACCTTGAAATGGAGACATCCTCTTACTTGTGAAGACAAACATCACTTCACACAGTCATAAGATTAAACAAGAATAGAAAGCATTGCAAGAGCAAGGAAATAAGTAAAATATGTAATAGTAAACATAAAATGACAAATTAATAATAATAAAGTGATTAAATCATACCAATCATATTCAATCATAATGCGATTGAGGCACTGCCTCCTCTCACATGACTTTCCCTCATTCATTCTCAATCTGTTTAAACTCAATGGTCTCATGGGAGACTCCTGCTGTAATTTTACCTGCAGATGTCGCTGTTGGACAGTCTCACTTTAGAAAAATTAGTGCTTTATACACTTTTTAATGTCACATTTTGTAATAATAGTTTTATTTTTTGTAATATCAATTATTTTCTCATCCATTTTTTTTTTTTTTTTTTTGAGGAGACAAAATCTCCTTGGAGAAATATATGAATTTTTACATAAAGTGAGGATCTACCACATGTACATTTACTTACATTTATGGCTACACTAAAATGTACAATATTGACAGCATCTAAAATGCTAATAGTTTACTTATGAACAACTTCACAGTTTTGCAAATCCTTATTAATGCCACGCTTTTATTATTCATAAATATGTTGATTCTACTGTATACAGTTGTCATATTAATAACATTGCATTTTCAATCACATTTATTAAATGCTGTTTACTCTTTTACTTAATATGAAATGACAAATGGTACTATACTTTAAAACCTTAAAATGAAAAACATTTCTCTAATTGTTTAACCATTACTTAGGCAATATTTATTTTGTTTACCATTGAACAGAAAATGTGTTTTCTCAGTATAGTGGCTGTGACTGATAATAGAACCGTAAAATACACCAAAAACACAACATAAATTCATAGAAGTAATCAATTTTATATTTGCACTGCAATCTAAATCTTTTGTACCTGTAAATATTACACACTAATATCTACATATAAACAATGAGACCAGAGTGGTATTTCGGTGCTCGTAAATCAGAGAAAATGGGTGCATAAGAGAATTGTTAAAATAATCAAATGTGATTAACTTTTACATATTATACCTATACATATTAAAAAAAAGTATCAGAAAAAAGTTTTTCATTTTAAACTATGGATCAGCAAAAGCTGAATTTAATATATTATTTCATTTTTTATATAATGTAACTGTGTTTTCTCCCTGAATATCAGATAGGTCCGCTAGGTTGAAACTGGCACTAAAGAGAGAATATCAAAAGGAACATGAAGAATTGCACATCAGACAAAGCAGTGATGCCGGCACAGATTTCTTGTTTACTGAAGGAAGCACTGATGGAAGACTGATCAGATACAATGACATCTTTAAAAGCAGTATCAGAACTGTGCTGACAAAGGCAGAATCTGACACCGGGAAAATCCCCTCTGTGGTGAAGTTCATACTGGACTGGGCTGATGAAAAAGCAAATCAAGAAATAAAATATATCTTTCCAATACACTTCCAGAAACTGAATATATTTGTAGAAATAGAGCATGGGATCAGTTTAATTGAGCTTGTTCAAAACTGCTGTGAATGTAGTGAAAATTTGATACTGAATGACTCTGACAAGATCTTGTTAATATTGTATGGTTTACATGAAGCAAAGTTTCCACTGGATTTCGAGAACTGCACAAAGATGAATTATTTTGATCAGTCAGCTTCAGTTAATGATCTGCTTACAAACCTCATTGAAGGAACAGTGTTTCCAAATGTTCTCATCTGGATAACCTCTCACCCAACAGCAGCCAACAAAATCCCTTCTGAGTATGTTGATCTTGTGACAAGGGTCTGTGATTTTAACCAGAGTACAAGTGGTGATCAGAGCAACAGCTGCACAACTACACAAGAAAACACATCAGTAAATACACTGAGTCCCTCTGCCAAAGTCCACGAAGGAGAAAGTGTTGCTGATGAACAACAGAAGCCAGAAGAAACTAAAATGTAAGTGAATTATCAGTTGTCATTTATTTAAATGTTGTGTAAATGCACTTGTAGTAAGTGGCTGGTTTGTAGTGACTATGCCACCCCGAAATAACAGGGGAATTACCAAAGGAACACGCAAATAAGTTCCACTTAGAAAAGGCAAGAGCCGTGGGTTTCCGTTTAAACAGATATTTTTATTAAAGTTAAAAGAGTTTACAAAATTTAATACCCCAAACACAGCATTTAATTGTCTTAGTCGGAAGGGAGCAAAAGAAAAAAAAGAAACAAGAAATTGATCGATGCAGGGGCTGAGGCTTCCTTTATGAGAAGCGGGCTAGTATAGTGCACCCAGTGCACAAAAGAAATCCCGCAAATCAGAATCACATCCACAAAAATCACTTCAAATAATAAACCAGAAAGTGACACAGCATTAATGACAACCCGTATTGAAGTGAAGCCTGTGCAACTCAGCACCAGCCCGCTCCCAAGGAACACTCAGCTCCTGCAAAACACACAAAAAAAAACACTTTAGAAGACAAAACAACATAAATAAACAAACAGTCAGAATCAATGCACTACACAAATATAAACAAAACCAAGAAAACTTGCAATACTCAAATGGACAAAATAAGTTTACAAATAAAAATACAAATTCTCGTTCTCGTTCACTGTTCCTTGCTGGTGGAACGATCTTCCTGCCTCCATCCGGAATGCGGAATCCCTGGCAATATTCAAAAGACAGCTGAAAACCCATCTCTTTCGTGAGCACTTAACCTCATCCTAATAAAAAAAAAAAAAAAAAAAACCTACTTATTCCTATCCTTTCACTTCCTCTAATCCCTCTCTATTGTATCTTAAGATAATCTGAGCACTGCCTATAACTTGTATTATGAGCACTTCTTGTCTATTTGCCTCGTCATGACGACTCACTTGTTGTATTCCTCACTTGTAAGTCGCTTTGGATAAAAGCGTCTGCCAAATGAATAAATGTAAATGTAAATTAGAGACAAAACAAACGACGTACACTGTCACAACAAAGATCACACAAACTCAGAACTGATAACGGCTCAAGATTGCAATATAACCGAGATCACGAATACCGCATAGCGGTAATCACTCCAATTAATAATGACTGTTATCACACAGTCAAAATCACAAAAATCTGAGAATTGATGACAGTAATACAAAAAATAAATCAATACAAATAAAAAAAAAAACAAACAAATTAACCCAAACAAAAATGATGACCACAAAAAGAAAACAAATATCCGGCCCACTTAGCCACTGGACCAGAAGTGTTGATGACCCAAAGCAGCAGCGCGGCCCAGAGCGAGGGTTAGAGAGAGAGAGAGAAAGAGCGATGCAATGCCTGTAACGAGGACCCTAAACATAAACATTTATTACACTCTCAACTTAAAGGTGCCCTAGAATCAAAAATTGAATTTACCTCAGCATAGTTGAATAACAAGAGTTCAGTACATGGAAAAGACATACAGTGAGTCTCAAACTCCATTGTTTCCTCCTTCTTGTATAAATCTCATTTGTTTAAAAGACCTCTGAAGAACAGGCGAATCTCAACATAACACCGACTGTTACGTAACAGTCAGGATCATTAATATGTACGCCCCCAATATTTGCATATGGCAGCCCATGTTCAAGGCATTACATAAGCCAGTATTAACGTCTGGATCTGTGCACAGCTGAATCATCAGACTAGGTAAGCAAGCAAGAACAACAGCGAAAAATGGCAGATGGAGCAATAATAACTGACATGATCCATGATATCATGATATTTTTAGTGATATTTGTAAATTGTCTTTCTAAATGTTTCGTTGGCATGTTGCTAATGTACTGTTAAATGTGGTTAAAGTTACCATCGTTTCTTACTGTATTCACGGAGACAAGAGCCGTCGCTATTTTCATTTTTAAGCACTTGCAGTCTGTATAATTCATAAACACAACTTCATTCTTTATAAATCTCTCCAACAGTGTAGCATTAGCCGTTAGCCACGGAGCACAGCCTCAAATTCATTCAGAATCAATGTAAACAATATAACAGTACTCACATAATCCGATGCATGCATGACGAACACTTTGTAAAGTCCAATTTGAGGGTTATATTAGCTGTGTGAACTTTGTTTATGCACTGTTTAAGGCAGTGTTTCTCAAACTTTTTCTGCCATTCCCCACTTTGGAGGTAGGGAAGGGTTCCGAGCCCCACCTGTCCCCAATCGCCCAAACAAAATGTTAATAAACTAGGCTTTAAGTTTAATACATTTAAAATGTATTAATTTATTTTATTAACATTACATTTTAAAACATTACATCAAATAACAGCATTAAAAACTTTATTTATTATATGTAAATTATAAATTAAATATTATTTGAGGGTTTTATTGTTTCCATGGCAACGCGTCAGGCTTGTCACGTCACACACCGCAGCCATAATAAACACTGTATGACAGATGTAACGCTTTTATTTCGTTTCTCCTTTTTTTTCAAAATATTCACAAACTTGCTTACCATGTCATCAACTATCTGATATTCCGATTCTCAAATATGAATAAGTGAGTGTGTTTTGTCGTTTAAAAATGTTAATAAATGATCTTGATCTATAACGCGAGATGGGCGCCGCCATGTTTGTTTGCACAGCTGTTCAGCAAGTCCTGTCAGTTGGATTTATAGCACGTGAATTCATCAATTTCTCCCGAAATCCATGTAAGCAAGTGGCCGGTGATCTGGGAGAAAAATAGAGTAAACTTTATAGTTACTTACACTATGTGTGTCTGATATGAAAAAAACGTCGGCAAATTATATTTTAATTGATTGTTACTGCTGCTTCCATAGACATCAGTATGTACTTTACAAACTCTAAATGCATTGTTTTACTAGTACTTATGTATATTTAAATGTCTGACACCTAAAATAAACATTATGTTGTTGAAAACTGCATAGTTGTGACAAATGACAAGCTCTGCTGAGCGTGTCTGTCTCTGGCTCAGCGCCAGCCATAGCACAGTTTGAATCTGACAGTTAAGTGACACCACTGAATGTTATAAATCCCATATGTGGGACCGTGCTCTCAGGGGCACAGAAATAAAAATCCCATATGTGGGACAGGACTCAAAAGGTTAATAGAGATGGGCACAAAAATGTCCAAATTTCCTCTCGTTTGTCGCGCTCCACCTGTCATGTCTCTATTCCCCACCAGTGGGGCACGCCCCACACTTTGAGAAATGCTGGTTTAAGGCAAGCGTGAGCTCTGTGGGCGGAGAGCACGAGAATTAAAGGGGCCGCGCAGCATAAATCGGCTCATATTTAATAATGCCCCAAAATAGGCAGTTAAAAAAAATAATTAAAAAAAATCTATGGGGTATTTTGAGCTGAAACTTCACAGACACATTCAGGGGACACCTTAGACTTATATTACATCTTGTAAAAAATGTTCGATGGCACCTTTAAGGCATACAACGATTTACAAGAGAGAAACAAACAAGTTACTCACCTTATAATTAGATGACGTGACACTCACAACCACACACACACACAGTCATATAGTAGCTCCTTTAGTTGGTAGATTAACAGCTGGCACTCCGACCTGACTATTGTGCTGCCATACACCGCACTAAAACGCATAACTGTAGGTAACTCAAGCCAAACTTCCCCCAACACTGCAAATGCACCACATTAAAACTTACCTGGGGGTAAGCAGTACACCACACACACACAGCCGTTGCGGACCGACGTCACACTAAAGTAAAAATCGCATGATATCACTGCATAGCACGGAAAATAAACAACAAAACTACATTGCTAGAAACACGTACCTCTGCAATCCACAGCAGTGAAAGAAAAGGGGCGGGCTTTCGACGAAGACACACTCCAGGAGGCATGAACAACAGATTTATATACAAAAGCAGAGCGGTACCTCATTGGCCATGTATTTAATGATGGTGAAGTTTCAGACACGTCACACACATCACTACACACTCATAAGGAATCCTGTGTTTTCTACGCAGTCATGCTCATGTTCTGTCACTCTGCCATTTAAGATAATAAAATATTTTCAATATTTCATGCATGCATTTATCTGTGGTAAATAAAAGAACAAATGAAACCATATGTGCAATAGAGCATAAACTTAAATTTTGGTGGAAGGTAAAGTGGTACTCACCCAACCCAACCCCCCATCCCCTTCACACACAGATTGAAATCTTGCTCCTTTCGAGAAGGTTCAGCTCTACAACCAAAACCGTCTCATCTGAGAGAGCTGGACCTGAGTGAGAATCGCCTTGGAGGATCAGGAATAAAGCTGCTTTCAGAGCTACTGGAGGATCCTCAGTGTAAAGTGGAGAAACTCTTGTGAGTATTTATAGTTTCCTTGAGTTACATCAGATTTAATGTAAACTCTGCCTGATAGTTGGATAATAACTTATTTCCGAATGCACATTAGCTTCTTCTCAATCCAAAAGGCACCTTTGATTTTATTATATATATATATATATATATATATATATATATATATATATACATACACACACAATTATATATATATATATTACACACAAACCCAAGTTTTGCCAGACCCGAGTCATTCCACATGTTCTTCGTCCAAAAGTCAAAGCAGAGCTGAACCGTCTCACTGAAATGGGAATATTGTCACTGGTGCAGTACAATGAATGGGCTACTCCAATAGTCCCTGTTGTAAAGAAAGAAAAAAAACGGAGCAGTGTGCATCTGTAGTGACTTTAAGGTGATGGTAAACCCTTTCTTACACATTAAACACTGTCTGTTACCACCTATTGAGGACCTGTTCCCTTCATTAGTGGGAAGACAACGTTTCAGCAAATTGGACTTGTCACATGCTTACCTTCAAATGAGGGTCAGGGAGGAGTCCAGGAAGTTCCTCACAATTTCCACACTGGGCTATTCCCATACAATCGTCTTCCATTTGGGATAGGTTCGGCACCAGTCATATTCCAGAGAGCTATGGACTAAATATTACAAGGTCTGCCTAATGTCCATTGTTACCTGGATGACATTCTGTTTACTGGGAGGACTGAAGCTGAACACCTGGAAAACCTGGATGCAGTCCTTGGATGACTGGAGCAGTTTGACTTGCTGAAAAAGGGAAATGTGACTTCTTCAAGGACTCACTGGAATACCTGGATTGCGTAGTTGACGCCAAAGGTTTGTCACCTGAAAAAGTAAGTGCAATTGTCAATGCACCAACTCCATCCAACATCACACAGCTGAGATCACTTCTTGGCCTGTTAAACTGTTATGGGAGATTCATACCCAATCTGGCAACCATAGCAAACCCTCTGAATGCCCTGCTGGGTAAAGGGAAATGCTGGCCATGGTCTGCAGAGTGTGATGCTGCATTCAAAAAGGCAAACCAACAACTGGTGTCAAAAAAATGTCTTTCACACTATGACCCTCAGATCGCCATTTAGCTTGTATGCAATGCATCACCTTATGGTATTGGTGCCGTCATTTCCCACATGTTACCCAGCAGTGAAGAAAAGCCAATAGCCTTTGCATCGTGCACACTTAGCATGGCCAAACAGAATTATGCACAGATTGAGCATGAGGCTCGGCCATAGTGTTTGGGATCAGGAAATTCCACCAATATCTTTACAGACGGAAATTCACACTTTTCACAGATCGCCGCCCCTCTGCCTGACTGGTAATTGTGAACTCTTACCTTTCATCTCCATACTCCAGACTGTCTGTCCAGCACAGGTGCTTATTGCATCGTTGTTCACAAGCTGTGGCAAAGAGAGGTGATCGGGTCTTGATGCTGACATTGAACTGCAAGTGTAAATGTGTCAGTCATGTGCGATGTACTACTCAGACAACAGCGTGGAAAAGCCTTTGGTTGTTTGTTTGTGTGTTTGTTTTTGAAAAATTGATAAATGTTTTTTTCTAACTTTAAACAGTTTTATTCTAACTATTTTGATATAGAAAATGCCTAAAAATATGAAGTAACTTTATTGTCTGCCATTTAATTACTCTTTATGCCTGTTTCTCACTTTTCTGATATTTTTATTGTACCCATCTTTGAAATACTGAATTAGATTCCATCATTTCCTTGTCTCCACACACAGGTTGAAATCTTGTGGCATTAGAGAAGAAGATTGTGCTGCTCTGTGTTCAGCTCTAAAGCCAAACTTGTCTCATCTGAGAGAGCTGGACCTGAGTAAGAATCCCCTTGGAGGATCAGGAATAAAGCAGCTTTCAGAGCTACTGGAACATCCACAGTGTAAACTGGAGAAACTCTTGTGAGTATTTCACAAGTTCGCCTGCCCATTCAGTCTGAATGGTTAATGTTAAAACAAACTTGGCTTGCTGTCCTCGAAGGAGGCTTGAACCCGAGGCTCGACTCGAGCTCCGAGTTTAACCCCCCATAACAGTACTGCATAGAGGAAGAATAAGAGAAATAGAGGAGGAGATGGGGAGGAGGAGGGATGCTGGAAGAATTGTCGCTGGGATAACGCAGTGACTGCTGCTTATATATGCTCATAATGATGATTGTCAGGACTGAATGTTTAGGCTCCTCCCGAACCTATGTTTGGAACTAAATTTAAAGGGGTCATGAACTGCGTTGGTTTATTGTTTTATAATGTTTCCTGGGGTGCACTTATAATGTTAGTATGCTTTTTACATCCAAAATTGTTATAATTCATGAAAAAAAAGTCATTTTTCCTACCCTGATTTTAGCCTCTGGTTTGAACGCTCTGTTTTAAGGGGCGTGTCTGTGTGAGACTTCAGTGTAAACGCCCACTGCTGTGATTGGCTGACATCCTTGCATATGAAAATATCCAAGTATTACTCTCTCTTTTAGCACGTTTTTACTATTACAGCTCTAAGGTTAACTAATCGTGAAAAGTGTTGCATTACATTTAGATCTAGGCATGAAAGGTTGCAGAGATAAACATAGTTGATCACAGACATGTTGTTGAGCTCATGAAAGCAGTGATCTCGTCATTGCATCTCAATTTCTGTACACTAACAAATGCTTTCATCTTCACTAACAGTGCAAACACGATATAACTAAAAGATTCGTTGAATTAAACGGGAGTTTTGTGCGTCAGTCACTGATAACCTTGCGCTGTTTGATTGACAGCTTCAGCTCGCGCTGCTCCAACGATTACACAGGGGGCTTTCTTTGAGCTTTCTTTATATAATTTAATCACTGTTAAATAACAGATTATTTTCATCCTACTAAGAGAAACAAGGTGAAGTTGAGCATTTAGTCACTGGTTTGATTTACTGACACACAGACAAAGATCATCTGACTGTACATGAATCATTGATATCAGATCAGGCATTAGAATTAACACAGTTACTGACATGTTGTTGCATTACTGTCGAGTCCAGGCACTGCACATGTTTATTGCTTGGTAGCTCGATCTGGTTTAGCACCACATAGGCCTAAGTTATTATGCATGTCATGCGTGAATCAGTGGGCGGGGCTAAACATGCAGAGATGAAGTAGGCGTTGAACATCTTCTGCGGAGGCGGTGCTTGCTGCCCTTTGACGTCATAGATCCCCACTTTGTAAATACTGTCATTTTCTGGGTCTGGTGTCAATTAAAGCTTTTTTTGGACTAACAAGGAAGTTTTCAGCTCTAAAACTTACGGGATATTCTTATAGTATGATGACCTCTTATATGTCAAAAGCTCAAAGAAAATTTGATTTCTCAGTTCATGACCCCTTTAAAGTTTGCTTGAGTTGTAGTTTGATTACAAGTTGCCTCTTGATTTTAGATGACAAACAACACTGGCTCCTTTTACTGCAAAGCATGCTTTCAAGATAATATTAACATCTTAATCCTTAAGAGTACACTTTATTTTGATGATCCACTTTAGATTTTATACTTACTATAAGTAACTTTGCAACTACTTGTCAAATGACTCTCATTAGAGTAGCTATTAGTAGACTGTTAGGTTCGGGTTAGTAGAATTGTAGAAGAAGTTGACATGTAGTTGCAAATTTACTTATATATGGAGCCCCGCACATGACATGCAAGAAAAAAAATTAAATTGCTCCCTCGATTTATTAATTCGTGCGCACAATTTACTAATCCGTTCCCTCAATTTACTAAAACGTGTGCACAATTTACTCTTCGTTCCCTCAATTTATAAATGATTTATAAATCGAGGGAACAAAAGAGTAAATCATGCGCACAATTTAGCCTACTATTTTTTCCTGCATGTCATGTCCGGGGTTCTGTACTTATAGGCTACATCCACACAAAGCCAGAGCTTTCCCTATCCGATTTTTTTTTTTTTTTCCTCGTCTCAAGAAATATTTGTGTACACACGAAATCACTGAAACTGACTCAAAACTATGTAGTATACATGCCAGACCAGTATGTGGCACTATAATTCTGCCACAGAGATACACTAGAAATGGAGAATAAGACACTTAATCCTTGCGTGCTGTTTACAAACTTTAGTAAAGCTTAGAAATAAAGCTTTATTTTAAAAAAAATCTTTAGCCTTGGTAGCTTCTGCAGCACAAACACAAGCATGTAGTCTGCTATTGTTGTTACTGTTGTTATTGTTTTGTGCTGTTAGCGGGACTGACTAGGGTCTACATGTGGGGTGATGACATCATCGTTTCACAAAATATACGGATTGGCTGTACAGATTAGATTGGTGTTTTCAGATGTATTTACTCTTGGACCCGGATTCAAAAAAATAGCGGTTTCACCTTCTGAAAACGCCCGATCTGTCTGGACGAAACGCCTATACGATAAAGATTTTTTGCATATACAGCTAAACTCATCTCCGTGTGGACAGGCCCATAGTCAGTTAAGTGTCTGTTGGGAGTATCAAAATTGAATTTTAGCAGAAATTAAGCAGACAGTCTACTAATACTCTAATGAAAGTTAGTTGACTTGGTTCAGTCCTGGGAGTGAATTTCAAAGGGAACGGCATTCCATTTAAAATGGGATTAACCAAGATTTTCTTAGAAAATAACAAGATGTGATAACTGAAAATTTTAAATGAATAAAGCTGTTCATGTATCTGAAACTATCCAGATTTAATTGGATTTTTTGCAAATGCCATCTGTGGATTGTAACATTCTGCTGCAGCAATAAACACAACACAGGAGATTCAGCGAAACAAACAGTATTTAGAAATAAATTTTAGAAAAACTCATAGAATGCAACCATAACATAATCGAGACCTAACACTGAACAAAGAGAACTAAGGGCTTAAATGCACAGAACAGATAATTAACAGGAACCAAAACAGGTGTGTGACTAATTTATAACCATGGAAACTAATAAGCAAAGAGAACACAGGCAAGCCAGGGCTGCGTTCAGCCCCAACAAAACGTTGCAAAAAGTTTTTTAAACGGAAACGGTGGTGCGTTGAACACCCTGTTCTGATGACGCAAGAGTTGCAACTATGGCAGCTGAGAAGGCCATTATTTGTGTTCTTTTGGAAGAATTTTCAGAGCCTGATTAAATCGGTTTAAATACGTGTTTAATACTGCAAAATATGCTGATGTTACAGTCACTGCCCTTGCCATCCAGAATAAAAGAGAAAAACTGTGGAAACTGTGGTTCCTAATTATTGTGATCTTGCCTTGCATTTCAGCATGAAAAGACAAACATTTCAGGTGAAGGATAATCCACTTCTTTATCTATATATTCTTTATCACTGTGTTATGATCTATATTATTTTTATTGTGAGTATTAGGCTTATCATTATTGCTGATGACTGTTGTTGTGCTTTGATATTGTAATATTTACCATTATATAATCAGAGGAGTATAGAAAAGTTTATGAAAGTGTCACTTCACAATACAATAGCAAAATATATAGTATTTTTATGTTACATCAATACCCATTGTGCAAGCTGTCTCTTTAATACTCTTTAATGTTGCTGCTGATTGGGCTGACATTTCTGACGCACCCACCAAACAAGAGAAAACGTATCTCAAACCTGTTGCACACCATTGCACACCGTTTCCAGGAAACATGACGTTTAACCCGGAAACCGTAGCCGAACGTTGCGCACCGGTTTGAGTTTGAACGTGCCCCAGTATAGGGAAAACACACAATGACATTAAAACAGAACTATAGAGTAGTACATAGTCGTTACAATAATGATGTCTAGTTGGGTAATTCCTTACCATCTGAATTATTTTGATTTTTAGAACATTAGCTTATGTAACATTAGCTCCCCTGTGTTTCTGTTTGATATTTTTTTATTGTATTGTATTTTTTAAATCACCTCTCCTCCTTGTCTCCACACACAGGTTGAAATCTTGCAGCATTAGAGAAGAAGGTTGTGCTGTTCTGACTTCAGCTCTAAAGCCAAACCTGTCTCATCTGAGAGAGCTGGACCTGAGTGAGAACCGCTTTGAAGATTTGGGAATAAATCTGCTTTCAGAGCTACTGGTAGATCCTCAGTGTAAACTGGAGAAACTCTCGTGAGTATTTATAGTTTCCTTGAATTATAGTATGATTACAAGCTGCTTCTCAGTTTTAGACTGTTTTTCTTTTAAAGGTGCCCTAGAGCCCTTTTTCACAAGATGTAATATAAGTCTAAGGTGTCTCCAGAATGTGCCTGTGAAGGTTCAGCACAAAATACCCCACAGATCATTTATTATACCATGTTTTAACTGCCTGTTTTGGGGTGGGATTAAAAATGCTCTGATTTGGTGTGTGTACACCTTTAAATGCCCGTGCTCCCCGCCCCCAAGCTCGCAACTCCATTAAACATTGCATAAACAATACTGAAGTTCACACAGCTAATATAACTCTCAAAATGCATCTTTACAAATTCACATAAGTATGGCATGTATTTTGTTGATGATGATGATGATGATGATGATGATTCTGAATGAGTTTGATAGTGCTCCGTGGCTAAAGCTAACATTACACACTGTTGGAGAGATTTATAAAGAATGAAGTTGTGTTTATGAATTATACAGACTGCAAGTGTTTAATAATGAAAATAGCGACGGCTCTTGTCTCCACGAATACAGTAAGAAACGATGGTAACTTTAACCACATTTAACAGTACATTAGCAACATGCTAACGAAACATTTAGAAAGACAATTTACAAATATCACTAAAAATATCATGATATCATGGATCATGTCAGTTATTATTGCTCCATCTGCCATTTTTGGCTGTTGTTCTTGCTTGCTTACCTAGTCTGATGATTCAGCTGTGCACAGATCCAGACGTTAATACTGGCTGCCCTTGTGTAATGCCTTGAACATGGGCTGGCATATGCAAATATTGGGGGCGTACATATTAATGATCCCGACTGTTACGTAACAGTCGGTGTTATGTTGAGATTCGCCTGTTTTTCGGAGGTCTTTTGCACAAATCAAATTTACATAAGAAGGAGGAAACAATGGAGTTTGAGACTCACTGTATGTCATTTCCATGTACTGAACTCTTGTTATTCAACTATGCCAAGATAAATTCAATTTTCAATTCTCTGGCACGATTAATTGAAAGATCAATGTTTGCAGTATAGTACCGTAAGAGCACAGACAAGGAGATGATTTGATATTTGCCTGCCCTTTTGTGTGCATGCAAAAAACAAAGAACATGTTAAACTGATAAGTAGAATTATATATGTAATAACCATTTACGTAACATTTACTACTTAAACAATATATTTGGTCAGATCCATTCAAATGAGTTTTTTTCTTTTCAACCAGTACAGTGTGCAATATAAATTTATGCTAATCAGTTTTGTTCAATGATTTGTAGAACTGAGAATATTATTGCTATTATAGGTTGCAATTTTGCTACATTGGAGAAGAAGGTTGTGATAAATTGAGTTCAGCTCTGAGATCAAACCTGTCTCATCTGAGAGAGCTGGACCTGACTGGGAATCGCTTTGGAGGATCAGGAATGAAGCTGCTTTCAGATCTACTGAAACATCCTCAGTGTAAACTGGAGAAACTCTCGTGAGTATTTTATCTTTATACTGCTAAAGGGATTATTAGGTGTAGTACATGGTGTTATATTTTATGTCAACAATAATAATTGACCATCCCTGCTTCACAGTGTGTTTGGTCCAGTCTTACTGTTGCTCTCTCTGTCACAATTTTTGTTGCATATCAAAAATAGTCAAAACCTTGTTAATTAATCTTCCAGACAAGAGGTGCAGGCAGAGTGTTGGAAAATGAGCTGAGTATTTGTGTCTTTCTCAATGCATCATGTCTAACTTAACTTTCTCAGCTCAAATTCAACAAGTTATTGTACAAAGCAAAAACAATGGAAAA